>NC_056456.1:6977089-7277089 GCF_018296145.1 Oncorhynchus tshawytscha
TTCACCTGTGGTAAATTCAATTGATTGGACATGATTTGGAAAGGCACACACCTGTAATGTCCCACAGTTGACAGTGCATGTAAGAGTAAAAACCAAGCCATGAGGTCAACGGAATTATTCCGTAGAGCTCTGAGACAGGATTGCGTCGATCCACAGATCTGGGGAATGGTACCAAAACATTTCTGCAGCATTGAAGGTCCCCAAGAACACGTTGGCCTCCATCATTCTTAAATTGAAGAAATTTGGACCACCAAGACTCTCCCTAGAGCTGGCCACCCGGCCAAACTGAGCAATCAGGGAGAAGGGCCTTGGTCAAGAACCCAATGGTCACTCTGACAGAGCTGTAGAGTTCCTCTGTGGAGATGGGATAACCTTCCAGAAGGACAACCATCTCTGCAGCACTCCACCAATCAGGTCTTTATGGTAGAGTGGCCAGACAGAAGCCACTCCTCAGTAAAAGGCACATGAGAGCCCGTTTGGAGTTTGCCAAAAGGTACCTAAAGGACTCTCAGATAATGAGAAACAAGATTCTCTGGTCTGATGAAACTAAGATTCAACTCTTTGACCTGAATGCCAAGCGTCACATGTGGAGGAAACCTGGCACCATCACTATGGTGAAACCTGGTGGTGGCAGCATCATGCTGTGGGAATGTTTTTCAGCAGCAGGGACTGGGAGACTGGTCAGGATAGAGGGAGAGATGAGGGGGGGTGGGAGGGGTACGACTAGAGAGGAGAAAATTAGTGATGAGATGATGAATGAATACTGGCCTTGGGGATCTCACCCACCACTTATGAACAGCTCCCCATCCTGCTCCTCCTCTCTCCTGACACACACACACACATGGAGGAGGAGGAAGGCTCCTCCATGTGTGTGTGTGTGTGTGTCATGCTTTTCAGGTCATGATTGTATGAGAACTGCATGTAAGAAGTTGATGTTGAGATGTGTTTGTTACTTGAACTCCATGAAGCATTTATTTGGGCTGCAATTTCTGAGGCTGGTAACTCTAATGAACTTATCCTCTGCAGCAGAGGAAACTCTGGGTCTTCCATTCCTGTGGCGGTCCTCATGTGAGCCAGTTTCATCATAGCGCTTGATGGTCTTTTACCAAATAGGGCTATCTTCTGTATACCCCCATACCTTGTCACAACACAACTGATTGGCTCAAACGCATTAAGAAGGAAAGAAATTCCACAAATTAACTTTTAAGAAGGCACAGCTGTTAATTGAAATGCATTCCAGGTGAGTACCTCATGAAGCTGGTTGAGATAATGCCTAGAGTGTACTGTCATCAAGGCAAAGGGTGGCTATTTGAAGAATCTCAAATATAAAATATTGATTTGTTCAATGCTTTTTTGTTTACTACATGATTCCATATGTGTTATTTAAAAGTTTTGATATCTTCATTATTATGCTACAATGTAGAATATAGTCAAAATAAAGAAAACCCTTGAATGAGTAAGTGTTCTAAAACTTTTGACCGGTAGTGTATTTCCCACCATTAAAGCATGAAAGAGGAGGTGTTTATGGTATGTGCGTAGCCTAGTGGTTAGAGCGTTGGACTAGTAACCGAAAGGTTGCAAGTTCAAATCCCCAAGCTGACGAGGTACAAATCTGTCGATCTCCCCCTGAACAGGCAGTTAACCCACTGTTCCTAGGCCGTCGTTGAAATAAGAATTTGTTCTTAACTGACTTGCCGAGTTAAATAAAAGTAAACACTTAACCAGAATACATCGACATCCATCTGGTTTGGGCTTAGTGAAATGATCATTTGTTTTTCAACAGGACAATGACATAACACACCTCCAGGCTGTGTAAGGGTTATTTGACCAAGAAGGAGAGTGATAGAGTGCTGCATCAGATGACCTGGCCTCCACAATCCCCTGACCTCAACCAAATTGAGATGGCTTGGGATGAGTCGGACTGCAGAGTGAAGGAAAAGCAACCAACAAGTGCTCAGCATATGTGGGAACTCCTTCAAGACTGTTGGAAAAGCATTCCAGGTGAAGCTCGTTGAGAGAATCCCAAGTGTGCAAAGCTGTCATCAAGGCAAAGGGTGGCTATTTGAAAAATCTCAAATCTCAAATATATTTAGATTTGTTGAACACTTTTTTGGTGACTACATGATTCCATATGTGTTATTTCATAGTTTTGATGTCTTCACTATTGTTATACAATGTAGAAAATAGTACAAATATCAAAAAACCCTTGAATGAGTTGGTGTTCTAAAACTTTTGACAAGTAGTGTACATATTGACGCAGTCCTTTGTGGATATCTGAATTCTCAGTAGGTATAGGACCAAAACGGTAATCCTTGGTAGAAGATGCTAACATAAACCAGGTAAAGTGTGATATATATTTCAAGGCAGCAGTCTTGGCACTCTACTGCTCTCTATTTTTACTAATGTCCTACCACTAGCCTTGAATAAAGTTTGTTTGTCTATGTACGCTGATGACTCAACATTACACTACCACAGCGAGTTAAATCACTGCAACCCTTAACAAAAAGCTGCAGTCAGTTTTAGAATGGGTGGCTAATAATAAGCTATTCCTAAATATACTGAACAAAAATATAAACGCAACATGTAAAGTATTGGTCCCATGTTTCATGAACTGAAATATGAGATGAATATGTGTTTTAATATTTGATTTGTTACATGGAATAATAAATTGAAAAAATGAAGGTAATCTGTTTTTATCCCCAATAAGAAAGTTCTAGCCATAGAGCTGCCAGCTTGTAGTTCTAAAAACCGGTTCGTTCAGCCTTTCCAATGGGAAAATTAATGTGGAAAGAAAATAGTTTTGGGATAAACAACAAAAATAAGGTCAGAGGTTAACACAGTCTTAGGAGATTGTATCCGTTTTGTTCTGTGAGTATATCAGTCAGTTAACATGACCTTTATGAATTATGAAGCCGTTTTTTACATAGTGCCCTTAAAAAGTATTTATTGTCAGGTGTGTGCTTACTTGTGGTGAATTCAGGTGCAGGAGAGCAGAGAATTGTGAACAGGCGCACACTTTATTTTGGCAGGAGAAAGATTACAGACAGATGCAGCTGTGTCAAAAACCTCCAGCCAAACAAGGCAAAGTGTAAAGCAAAAACAGTCACAAAACATGAATGTTAAACAATTCAAACAAGCTTCATGAAATAACACGGAAATAACGAACGCCAGCGTTTCAAAAAACACGTAACACACAAACAATATCACACAAAGACATGAGGGGGAACAGAGGAATAAATACGATGGCTAGAAAGCCGGTGACGCCGCCCGAACAAGGAGAGGACTTATGCCCTTGACTTATTCCACGTTTCTTGTGTTATAGCCTGCATTCAAAATGTATTAAAATCATTTCTCACCCACCTACGCACAATACCTCATAATGACAAAGTGAAAATATGTTTTCAGAAATCTTTGCAAATTTGAAATGAAATACAAAAATATCTAATTTACATAAGTATTCACACACCTGAGTCAATACATGTTAGAATCACCTTTGGCAGCGATTGCAGCTGTGAGTCTCTGGGTAAATCTAGGAGCTTTGCACACATGGATTGTACAATATTTGCACAATATTTTGAAAATTCTTTAAGCTCTGTCAAGTTGGTTGTTGGTCATTGCTAGACATCTATTTCTAAGTCTTGCCATAGTTTTTCAAGCAGATTCAAGTAAACACTGTAACTAGGCCACTCAGGAGCATTCAATGTTGTCTTGGTAAGCAACTCAGTGTATATTTGGCCTTTTGTTTTAGGTTATTGTCCAGCTGAAAGGTGAATTTGTCTCTCAGTGTCTGTTGGAATGCAGACAATCAGGTTTTCCTCTAGGATTTTGCCTGTGCTTAGCTCTATTCCATTTATTTTTATCCTAAAAAACTCCCCAGTCATTGCCAATTATAAGCATACCCATAACATAATGCAACCAGCACCATGCTTGAAAATATGAAGTTTTACTTTTGTGCTTTATTGCAAACAAGATGCATGTTTTGGAGGGCAGGCAGAGTGGGAGTTTCCTGGTAGAGAGCCAAACACGATCCCCAGGATGGAACACTGGAGTCTCACTGTGGTGGTGGTATGCCTGCTCCTTCTGATGGTGGATGGCTGAACCACTCATCAACCGCAGGACCCCGGGAACACACTGGACAACCCAGAACGTACTGGAAGGGAGTCAGTCCAGTGGAGGAGTGATGTAACGAATTCTGTGCGTACTCCGCCTATGGAAGGAATTGGGCCCACACTCCCTGCCGGTCCTGGCAGTGACTCCTCAGGAACCTCCCCAGCTCCTTGTTCATCCTCTCCACCTGCCTGTTGGACAGAGGCCTATACCCAGATGTGAGGCTGGCCGTGACCCCGTGCTTCTCCATAAAGGCTCTCCATACCTGTGATGTGAATTGGGGCCCACGGTCGGAGACACTATTCCAGCAGGTATTCCGTCCATAATACCAGACGACCTGCTGGAATAGTGCCTCAGCGACCTGGAGAGCAGTCGGGAGACCAGAGAGAGGAATAAAACAACCTGATTTAGAAAATCTATCCACAACCACCAAAATGGTGGTAAAACCATGATGTTCCGGATCCTATTGGCCGATTGTCAAGGGCTTGCACCGCAAACGGAGAGGAGAGCGGGTATGAGGAGATGTTCAGAGAGGAGGTAAGGGTCTGGTCAATGAAGTTCCTTGCGGCACTGAAATCCACTAGCACTGTAGAAACAGCACGAGGGATAGCCAGCTAGTGTGATCGACACTAAAAAGGGTCTAGCAGAAACTGATGAAGATGAGATACTCACACCTGTCCCAGGTGGCGGAAGATCACATGACTGTCCCTCTGCTCTTGTGGATCCCGAGTTGGGACTTTGAGAGGAAAAGTACGTATTTACCTGATTTGTTTGATATTTAACTATTAATACTTAACAAATAGTAAGACATTTCTGTTCTACTAATGCTGTGTTTTTATGGTATCCACTCTAGCTCCCTGCAGCTAATCTGGGTGTATGTTCAAGAATGGATTTAACTAGAGATAGTTTAGGGGTAGAACAATCCCTTTGTCTCATTGTCTCAAAATCATCCTAGCATCTGGGAGACTAAGCCAGGTGGGAGTTAAAACACCAGGTGCAGATAACCACAATATGAACCCAAAGTGGCTTGTGATGCCCCCCCATCTGAATGGAAGGGGTGGAACCAGCCATTATTTTTAGTGTCCGCTACAGTATATAAGAACCACAATTTTCTGTAAAGGTTAGACTCTCAGTCCAACACTCAGGAGTATTGGGTCAACCAGCCTCATTATTGCAGTAATTAAATCAATATTAAATCAAGATAATTGTTTGAAGAAATGACAAAGTGTCTCTCTTATTTGATAAGAATATTCCACAACAATATTTAGCGACCCAGATGGGACACCAAACCGCATCTGCTGACTGCTCCTGAGGACCTGGGTTTAACCGTGCACAGAGCCACACCAATTGGCTCAAGGAAACCACTGAAGGAGAAGCCCGGGCCCTGTCTAAGATCTGAAGGAGGGTGTCAGACGGGTGGTTATGGTGTTCCTGAACAGAGACAGATAAATAGAGTGACACTGGCATTTCTTGAAATCAATTATACATTTTTGTTGAGAAAATTGAGTTCCGAGGGAGCTGCCATCTGACGTTAACATCCAGAATCTGTGTGAACTGGATGAAAACTAGAATCTGTGTGAACTGGATGAAAACTAGAATCTGTGTGAACTGGATGAAACTAGAATCTGTGTGAACTAGTTAAGACTTCGAAGCTTTGGGAACTAGAATCTGTGTAGATAAGACTTTAAAGCAAAAAGTCCTGTGTGGGCTACAGCCCTGTGTGGACTGAGAAAAGCACTATTGAAATATTAGAGAATGCATTACAATGATACAGTATAAGATAGTAAGGTGCACCTGTAATTGTTTAAGATACAAATTCATTGCTTTAACTAATTATGACAAATGTTAAGAAAATGTTGAGCAAAGTTATAAAGTAATGACTTTTCAAATAAAGTTGTGTTGTACGTTATGTTGGCTGACACATTTGTTGGTTATGCTATCCTTATGAATAGCACATCATTGCATCAAACTTGCTAGTATATTAACTATATGCTATCCAACTACCCAACATTTGTTGACTTGATTATTAACATCACTCTTAGCTTAGCTAAATTATATAGTCATTGTACATTCTCAATGGACATTGTTAAATGGATGCTTTGTAAATTTGCTCTGGTTATTTGTTTGGATTTCAGGGCACTCGTCTGAATGTTTTTTTAAATTTTTTATTTAACCTTTATTTAACCAGGTAGGCAAGTTGAGAACAAGTTCTCATTTACAATTGCGACCTGGCCAAGATAAAGCAAAGCAGTTCGACAGATACAACGACACAGAGTTACACATGGAGTAAAGCAAACATACAGTCAATAATACAGTATAAACAAGTCTATATACGATGTGAGCAAATGAGGTGAGAAGGGAGGTAAAGGCAAAAAAGGCCATGGTGGCAAAGTAAATACAATATAGCAAGTAAAACACTGGAATGGTAGTTTTGCAATGGAAGAATGTGCAAAGTAGAAATAAAAATAATGGGGTGCAAAGGAGCAAAATAAATAAATAAATTAAATACAGTTGGGAAAGAGGTAGTTGTTTGGGCTAAATGATAGGTGGGCTATGTACAGGTGCAGTAATCTGTGAGCTGCTCTAACAGTTGGTGCTTAAAGCTAGTGAGGGAGAAAAGTGTTTCCAGTTTCAGAGATTTTTGTAGTTCGTTCCAGTCATTTGCAGCAGAGAACTGGAAGGAGAGGCGGCCAAAGAAAGAATTGGTTTTGGGGATGACTAGAGAGATATACCTGCTGGAGCGTGTGCTACAGGTGGGAGATGCTATGGTGACCAGCGAGCTGAGATAAGGGGGGACTTTACCTAGCAGGGTCTTGTAGATGGCATGGAGCCAGTGGGTTTGGCGACGAGTATGAAGCGAGGGCCAGCCAACGAGAGCGTACAGGTCGCAATGGTGGGTAGTATATAGGGCTTTGGTGACAAAACGGATTGCACTGTGATAGACTGCATCCAATTTGTTGAGTAGGGTATTGGAGGCTATTTTGTAAATGACATCGCCAAAGTCGAGGATTGGTAGGATGGTCAGTTTTACAAGGGTATGTTTGGCAGCATGAGTGAAGGATGCTTTGTTGCGAAATAGGAAGCCAATTCTAGATTTAACTTTGGATTGGAGATGTTTGAAATGGGTCTGGAAGGAGAGTTTACAGTCTAACCAGACACCTAAGTATTTGTAGTTGTCCACGTATTCTAAGTCAGAGCCGTCCAGAGTAGTGATGTTGGACAGGCGGGTAAGTGCAGGTAGCGATCGGTTGAAGAGCATGCATTTAGTTTTACTTGTATTTAAGAGCAATTGGAGGCCACGGAAGGAGAGTTGTATGGCATTGAAGCTTGCCTGGAGGGTTGTTAACACAGTGTCCAAAGAAGGGCCAGAAGTATACAGAATGGTGTCGTCTGCGTAGAGGTGGATCAGAGACTCACCAGCAGCAAGAGCGACCTCATTGATGTATACAGAGAAGAGAGTCGGTCCAAGAATTGAACCCTGTGGCACCCCCATAGAGACTGCCAGAGGTCCGGACAGCAGACTCTCCGATTTGACATACTGAACTCTATCAGAGAAGTAGTTGGTGAACCAGGCGAGGCAATCATTTGAGAAACCAAGGCTGTCGAGTCTGCCGATGAGGATGTGGTGATTGACAGAGTCGAAAGCCTTGGCCAGATCAATAAATACAGCTGCACAGTAATGTTTCTTATCAATGGCGGTTAAGATATCGTTTAGGACCTTGAGCGTGGCTGAGGTGCACCCATGACCAGCTCTGAAACCAGATTGCATAGCAGAGAAGGTATGGTGAGATTCGAAATGGTCGGTAATCTGTTTGTTGACATGGCTTTCGAAGACCTTAGAAAGGCATGGTAGGATAGATATAGGTCTGTAGCAGTTTGGGTCAAGAGTGTCCCCCCCTTTGAAGAGGGGGATGACCGCAGCTGCTTTCCAATCTTTGGGAATCTCAGACAACACGAAAGAGAGGTTGAACAGGCTAGTAATAGGGGTGGCAACAATTTCGGCAGATAATTTTAGAAAGAAAGGGTCCAGATTGTCTAGCCCGGCTGATTTGTAGGGGTCCAAATTTTGCAGCTCTTTCAGAACATCAGCTGAACGGATTTGGGAGAAGGAGAAATGGGGAAGGCTTGGGCGAGTTTCTGTTAGGGGTGCAGTGCTGTTGACCGGGGTAGGAGTAGCCAGGTGGAAAGCATGGCCAGCCGTAGAAAAATGCTTATTGAAATTCTCAATTATGGTGAATTTATCAGTGGTGACAGTGTTTCCTATCTTCAGTGCAGTGGGCAGCTGGGAGGTGTTCTTATTCTCCATGGACTTTACAGTGTCCCAGAACTTTTTTGAGTTAGTGTTGCAGGAAGCAAATTTCTGCTTGAAAAAGCTAGCCTTGGCTTTTCTAACTGCCTGTGTATAATGGTTTCTAGCTTCCCTGAACAGCTGCATATCACGGGGGCTGTTCAATGCTAATGCATGATGTATGCTAATGTACCAGAGCGCAGAATAACTGATGAATTTACGAACACTCAACACCCATTGAATATGGCCAGTGCCAGTAAATGTCAGGGAAAAGAACGTCAGGGAAAAGAACGTAATTCAATTATTGCCAGCAGCACAGTTAGTCAGAAACACTTTGAATAACATGACAAAAGTCTAACCAGCTCTGCTAGGGTGAGTAGAATGGTCAGAGTGAGGATGTGTTCTCTTATTTATGTCTGAAAGTAGCTAGCAAGCTGGCTAACTTTAGCCAGTTAGCTTTGGTGCTTTAGTGCCTTTGTGAGGTCAGAGAGCTTGGATCAACCCTGCTTCTTGGACGATTTTGGGGTTGAATAATTCTTCTAAGAATCAAGGACAGTGGATATTAAGTAACATATTAAAATTGGCAGCATATATGGGCGAGAGCACGAATTATGTTTACATATAGTCAAACTTTGTATCACACATTTAAACAATCACTAACGGGTGTAAATTTGAGAGTTCTGTGTTGATACAAAATGTAGCGAATTTGTTACTGACGTAAAAAGACGAAAAAAATCATATGCCAAACATCACCACATTAGTCAACTATTTGGTAGAGCAGGGTCACAAGGCATCATATGGGAAAGTACAAGCAGAAAAACAAGAAATAACATAGTAATTAAAGTGGCATGAGTGTGAACAGAAGTTATTGTGTTTGTTTTGACTATAATAACAAAAAAACATTGTTCACCTGATAAAGTAACGTGAGTAAAAAGGCAGAGGTAGAGTATGGTAGAGATTGTAGAGGGCTTTCCGAGTTGAAAGAAATAGAGATGTAGACTAGTGAAGGTAACAAAGGAAAGTAAATTAGTTGGAAATTAAGAATTTTGAATTTAAATTGTATGGACTGATTAAGATTTAGCAAACTATAAATTAAACTAAATGTTTATTTCTCTCCATTTGAGATGTTTCCGAGACTGTTGTCTTGGAAGACCAATTAGTGAAATTCTGCAGTTTTATAAAGTATAAAGGTATCTGATTTTGACAAATTTAGTTTGTTTTTACCCTACATTATGAATATTTGTTAGTGTTTAACCTCTCTAGGGGGTGTGGGACGATACCGTCCCACCTGGCCAACATCCAGTGAAATTGCAGAACGCGAATTTCAAAAATACTCAATTGAAATATTTAACATTCTTGAAAATATATGTTATATATCAAAACAAAGCTTGACTTCTTGTTAATCCAGCTGCCGTGTCAGATTTCAAAAAGGCTTTACGGCAAAAACAAACCATGCGATTGTCTGAGGACAGCGCTCAGCACACAAAATATTACGTACAGTTACCAGCCAAGTAGATTAGTCACGAAAGTCAGAAATAGCAATAAAATTAATCACTTAACTTTGATGATCTTCATATGGCTGCACTCAGAAGACTCCATGTTACACAATAAATGTTAGTTTTGTTCGATAAAGTCCCTCTTTATATCCAAAAACCTCCATTTTGTTGGCGTGTTTTGTTCATTAATCCAATGGCTCAAATGCGATCACAAGAGGCAGACGGAAATTCAAAATAGTATCCGTAAAGTTCGTAGAAACATGTCAAATGATGTTTCTAATCAATCCTCAGGTTGTTTTTAGCCTAAATAATCAATAATATTTCAACAGGACAAAAGCTTTGTCAATATAAAAAGAAAACAAGAAAGGCATGCTCTCGGTCGTGCGCAGTAACCAATGTCTAAAGACTACTCACAACTAGTGGAAGCCATAGGGAATGGAATATGGGTCCTATCCCTTTAAATGGTGGATAGGCTTTCATTGGAAAAACAGCCTTTTCAATGTAATGGCACTTCCTGGATGGATTTTCTTCAGGTTTTTGCCTGCGATTTCAGTTCCGTATACTCATAGACATCATTGTAACAGTTTTAGAAACTTTGGAGTGTTTTCTATCCAAATCTACTAATTATGTGCATATCCTAGCTTCTGGGCCTGAGTAGCAGGTAGTTTACTTTGGGCACGATTTTCATCCGGAGGTGAAAATATTTCCCCCTACCCTAGTGAAGTTAAATACCATGTCTGATTTATTGTGAGTTTTATGGGGTTTTTCATGTGGTTTTATTGAATTTTTCACGGGTTAGAGGAGATGTATCTTAAAGGGGCACACACATGGAATTTTTTGAAGTTTTTATTTTCTGAGTTTTAATTGAACACGTTAATTATTTTGATAAGAAATGTACTGAAGAAACTTACTGTAACCTGGGATATGAAATGTATGAAATGTTTGACAGTTTATACATAATTAATCTAATAGATAAATAAACACTTATTTTAAGGGTTTGAATCACCTTTAAAATCTGACCTGACTTTCTAGTGTGGTTTGATCACCCTCACTGGAAACCTGAGAGTCATTGGATGATGATTTAAAGGTAATTTGTAATTACGGAGAAGTTTATAATTAATAGTTATGTCTGATTCGGGACCACGAGAAGGATATACCTGTCTCTAGTCTATTTTTATATTCCTTGAATCAAGTTATGGGTACACTTTTTTCTTTATGGAGTTATTAACGGTAGTAATTCTAATTTGATTTGCAGTGTTGTTGTTTTTTACACATTAATCACGTTGTCAGTCGTGTCAAAATGGGGGAATTACCAGTCCTTTGAGTTTTTTGGGATTGAAGTTTACACACATTGAGTGATATATAGAAGTGTATCAAGTGATGTATGAAGGATTGTATTATTGTTTGTTTGTTTTGTTTTAATACAAATCTCACCAGATTGGGTCTGCTGGATGATCGAGATTACTCCCAAAGGTTTAGCGGTCTAATTTCCTGATCCTGTGACTCTGCGATGAGGTCGACAGTGTGATAAGGGGAGTATAAGCCAATTTGAAAAACTGTTTCAACAGAATGTGTTGTTATTCCTTTTGACATTTGTCTTAGAAATTGGTATTAAGAATATTGGTAAAAGTAATAATTTGTCATACAGTCAATGCTTGTCCGGATTTCTTGAATCAGAAATGCACTGAACTAAATTGTTGTTCTGATCTGTCCTCTTTCGAGATTGTGGTTAAGGTGACTACAGATGGTATCCAGATGCATGGATGGGACAATTTGACCAAACGGTGTGGACCTCAAGACCCTCTCTAACTGGCTGAAGAAATGGCGTTCAATCGGCCCTATCCTGCATACTTAATAACTCAAGATATTTCAGCTTTTCATTTTTCATTAATTTGTAAACATTTATAAAAACATAATTCCACTTTGACATTATGGGGTATTGTGTGTAGGCCAGTGACACACAATCTCAATGTAATCAATTTGAAATTCAGGCTGTAACACAACACAATGTGGAAAAAGACAAAGGGTGTGAATATTTTCAGAAGGGACTGTAAATGTTTCAAAATTCACAAATGGTGCTATTAGCTGATGAAGATTATCTCATAGAACCAAATGTAAAATATCTCCTTAGCATGAGTTTACCACACACTCAACTCAGCTATTCAACCATATTCCGAATGGATCGAAAGGTGGCTTCTGGTAAGAGTCGGGGGCGAGGGGTATGTTTCCTTATAAACAATTCCTGGTGTACTGAAGTTGGAAACATTGCAAGCTCCGGTTCACCCGACCTGGTGTTTTGGGTGCTAAAATGCCGATCCCACTATGTGCCAAGGGAATTCACATGTGTTATTATTACAACTGTGTGCATACCACTACAAGCAAACACAGAACACTCAGCGAACTCAGTCAGTCTTTATTGTCACGGGTGACTTTAACTAAGACTTTCTAAAACATTTTCCCAAAATATCACCAACATGTATTCTTCCTTACAAGAGGATCCCCCATGCTTGACCATGCATACACAAACATCTGCGATGCATACAAAGTCATCCCCCACCCCCACTTTGGCTAATCAGATCACATCTCTCTGTTCCTACTCCCCGCCTACAAGTAGCAACACAGGGGCCCCCCAGGGGTGTGTCATCTGCTTTACTTCCTGTTTATCCACGACTGCGTGGCTTTGCACGACACCAACTCTATCATCAAGTTTGCTGACAACACCACGGTTGAAGGCCTGATAAACAACATTGATGAGTCAGCCTATAGGGAGAAGGTAAGTGAACTGGTATTGTTGTGTCATGACAGCAACCTCTCCCTCAACATCAGCAAAACAAAGGAGTTGATTGTGACTTCAGGAAGCAGAGGAGGGACATGCCCCGATCCACATCAATGAGACTGTAGTAGAGATAGTCACAAGTTTTAAGTTCCTCTGCATCCACATCACTGAGGACTTGTCATGGACCAACAACACCACCACTCTTGTCAAAGGGTGCAACAGTGCTGCCTGTCGAGTGGCGCAGTGGTCTAAGGCACTGCATTGCGATACTTGCTGTGCCACTAGGGATTCTGGGTCGAGTCCAGGCTCTGTTGAACCGGCAGCGACCAGGAGACCCATGGGGCAGCGCACAATTGGCCCAGCGTCGTCCTGGTTAGGGGAGGGTGTGGCCGGCAGGGATGTTGCACTAGCAACTTCTGTGGCGGGCTGGGCACAGTGCACACTGACACAGTCGCCAAGTGTACAGTGTTTCCTCTGACACGTTGACTTCCGGGTTTAGTTGGCATTCTGTCAAGAAGCAGTGCGGCTTGGTTGGGTTGTGTTTCGGAGGATGCACGGCTCTCGACCTTCGCCTCTCCCAAGTCCGTACGTGAGTTGCAGCGACGAGACAAGACTGTAACTACCAATTGGATACCACGAAATCGTGGCGAAAAGGGGTTAAAAAAAAGGGAGCAACATCATCTCTACTTTACTCCGGGTCCTCTCCAAATACTACCACTGCACCATTGAGAGCGTCCTGACCGGAGGCATCACGGCTTGGTACGCAAATTTATTCGTCCATGACCGCAAGGCCCTCCAGCGGGTGGTGAAGTCACACAGCATCATCAAGGACCCCACACACCCCAGCCACGAGCTGTCCTCTCACTTATCATCGGGCAGACGGTATCGGAGCATGAGGTCTGATATCAACAGGCTCAGAGACTGTCTATCTACAAGCCATCAGATTGCTGAACACTTGAACTGGACTGACCACCTGCTCTGATTCACAGCACCTTATCAAATGAAATCAAATTCTATTGGTCACATACACGTGTCTAGCAGATGTAATTGCAGGTGACGTGAAATGCTTGTGTTTCTAGCTCATGACAGTGCAGTAATATCTAACAAGTAATGTCTAACAATGCTCTCAATTGTGCATCTGTAATAGTTTGTGATGGTTTTAGGTGCCAAGCCAAATTTCTTCAGCCTCCTGAGGTTGAAGAGGCGCTGTTGCACCTTCTTCACCACACTTTCTGTGTGGGTAGACCATTTCAGTTTGTCAGTGATGTGTACGCTGAGGAACTTGAAGCTTTCCACCTTCTCCACTGCGGTCCCGTCGTTGTGGATAGTGGGGTGCTCCCTCCGTTGTTTCCTGAAGTCCACGAGATTCTCCTTTGTTTTGTTGACGTTGAGTGAAAGGTTATTTTCCTGGCACCACACTCACAGAACCCTCACCTGCTCCCTGTAAGCTGTCTCGTCATTGTTGGTAATCAAGCCTACTACAGTTGTGTCGTCTGCAAACTTGATGATTGATTTGCTTGGCCACGCAGTCATGGGTGAATAGGGAGTACAGGAGAAGGCTGAGCACCCACCCTTGTGGTGCCCCAGTGTTGAGGGTCAGCAAAGTGGAGGTGTTGTTTCCTACATTCACCACCTGGGGGCGGCCTGTCAGGAAGTCCAGGACCCAGTTGCACAGGGCAGGGTTCAGACCCAGGGCCTCGAGCTTAATGGTGAGCTTGGAGTGTACTATGGTGTTGAATGCTGAGCTATAGTCAATGAACAGCATTCTTACGTAGGTATTCTTCTTGTCCAGATGGGATAGGGCAGTGTGCAGTGTGATGGTAATTGTATCGTCTGTGGATCTATTGGGGCGGTAAGCAAATTGAAGTGAGTCTAGGATGACAGGTAAGGTAGAAGTGATATGATACTTGACAAGTCTCTCAAAGCACTTCATGATGATAGAAGTGAGTGCTATGGGGCGATAGTCATTTAGTTAAGTTACCTTGGCTTTCTTAGGTACAGGAACAATGGTGGCCATCTTGAAGCATGCAGACTGGGAAAGGGAGAGATTGAATATGTCCGTAAACACACCAGCCAGCTGGTCTGCGCAATGCTCTGAGGACGCGGCAAGGGATGCCATCTGGACCAGAAGCCCTGCGAGGGTTAACATGCTTAAATGTTTTGCTCACATCGACCACTGAGAAGGAGAGCCCACAGTCGTTGGTTGCTGGCCGCGCCGGTGGCACTGTGTTATCCTCAAAACGTGTAAAGAAGGTGTTTAGCTTGTCCGGAAGCAACACATCGGTGTCCGCTATACGTGGATGGTTTTCCTTTTGTTGTCTGTGATTGTCTGTAGACCCTGCCACATACGTCTCGTGTCTGAGCCGTTGAATTGCGACTCTACTTTGTCTCTATACTGACGCTTTGCTTGTTTGATTGCCTTGCGGAGGGAATAGCTACACTGTTTGTATTCCACGGCTAAGGGCTGTTCTTGTAGTTGGATGGAAATTATCCAACCATTATGTAGAAATGATGTTGAATATAATAATAAACAACATTGATCAATATCTCCAATATGATATGATTTGTCAGTACATTATGTAAATGTTTTGCTGATACAGTGGTTCAGTATGAATAAATGTAACAGTCCCTGGGTGCCTCTAGAGGATCTAGTCAAGGTACCGAGCCTTGCGTCAGCACTAGGTATGACTACAATGAACATGTGTCTAACTTGCACTGCTTTGCAATTATTAAGAGACTAGATACAAATAGGTAATCCTGGCGACTAATGTTCTATAATTAATTTATCGAGGCAAGCAGATCAGGGATGTCAAGGTGGGACCAAAGCATATGCTATGTGTGTAGTGTATGTAACAACTACCAATAGACCTACCCAATTATAAGTGTATATTCAATCAAAGAATGACATTGTAAAACAAGGAGTTAATTTACTCAATTAAACGAATAGAGTGGATTAGTCATGAAAGAAAGTCTCAAACAACTACAGTGTACATGAAATACATGATGTGTTACAGACTACTCAGAGTAAATAACTATCACCAATACACAAATAAAGGACCATGAATAATGATTGCTTGAAAATGGCCTTGACTCTTCAGTCTGCAGGTCAACAAATGCTATAAAAAAACATAAATCTATGGTTTATGGTTTTTCTATACATGAATAGAAAGGCAATTCTGATGAGAAAGAGGCTGTATCCCACAGCAGTCTGCAGGGGCGGACTGGCCATCTGGAAAAGGCCCATTTTAACCTAGTGGGCCTGTCTAACTTGGGGGTTTTCTGCAAAATGACAATTATCTGGCTAAAAATGGGGCCCTTGAGGACAACAATGATCCGGTTTATGGTCACAGTCCTCCCCTGACAGAACATATTACTTTTAGATTAGTCGTCAGACTTTACTCAAGAGATTGAGGCAATATTTTGACCTGTGAGATTTTCATCTGATTGCGTTCTGAGGTCTAGCTACCAGAGGCATACACTCAGTAAACAAAACATTAAGGACACCTGCTCTTTCCATTACATAAACTGACCAGGTGAACTCCATATTAGGATGGTGTTCCTAAAGTTTGGTCTACTCAGTGTATATTTACCATACAGTACCTCTGAGGTCTACAGTACCATTCAGTTGGCCTTTTCATCACCAGAGTCCATGAAGCAAGGGACAACCAATGGAAATAAGTCTATGACTTTATATCCAGCCCAAAGTGAGCAGCAGGCACTGTGTGTAGTGCCATTATTATTTTCAACACGTCAGCACCATGGACAGTACCACAGTGGACAGCTCCGATGGAAATCTGTAAAGCTACGTTTGTTCTCCTACTTTTAGAGTTTTGAACACATTAGGACTATTAATTCAGTGTTGTGTTCAAGTGTTTATTTTAAATGAGGAACTAGCAAACCAATGCAAAATCGTTGTTCAGTGTGTTAGAAAAAAATATGCAGTCCGTGAAATCAAATGTGGTCAGGAAATCGAAACTCGTAAACATAGCAAGCTATCCAATCTCATCTTCGAAAGAAAGTGTTGGTTTGTTTGAAAATGTTGTCTTCCACAAGCATACACTGACTGAACCCTGCTCAATACAATTATTTGACTATACTGGGAGATAAAATTATTTTTCGACTTCAACAACAGGCTAACAACAGGCTATTGTAATAGTTTAGTTGTTTGAATAGCAAACTAACAAAATATTCAAATTATGAAAGTTGGTTTTGACTTTTTCTTTGTGAAAGGTCATACAGGCTATGTTACTTTGCTACAGGCACGTTGCACAAGACAAATTGTGTATTTGTGGTAGTGAGCATTTAGTGCTTCTTAGAAATGTTTAATGCAATAATTGATCTACATATGAAATGGAGAGCGGCGTTTTTTCCAAGGTAGATTTTTTCAATTTCTTTATTCCGGTTGATCGAACATCAGTCACGTCACTTACGTTCTATTCTATTCCGTTTCGAATGAATGAAATCAGTCAATTAAGAAACTTAAATAATCAAAAGTGTTGCCTACACGTGTGTAACAACAAAGGAAGATCTGGATTAGATAGAGGTCACTCAGAAATATTGTTTGTGTATTCTGTTACGTTTTTTCTTAAGTGATGGAGAGAGAAAGATGGAGGAGGTGTGGTGTGGGGGGACTCTAGAATTCTATATGGCAGGACGAAACTGCGAAGTTTTATCCCATTTCACTGGCATGCTCGAACTAAATGCATTACACTTTTCAGCAGAGCAAGGGACACGTATGTGGACGGCATTGGAAGTAAACCCTTGCGTTAACATCTAAGGAAATTATCTCACGGTCTTTTCTCCCGGAGAGTGTATTTTCTACCAGCATGAGTGCAGAGTGCACGAGCTACTACAGCGCAGATAATGTGTTTGTGAATGGTTCTTCTTGTCCTAAAGCCGGGGGCGATGCGCGCGCGGCGTTCTGCTGCGGATTTAACGATATCAAGTATTGCTGTGATGATCCCAACAGCTTTTTCCCTTACGAGTATGGATACATGTGGTGGCTCAGGTATGTAAGGGATCTTCACAAGCCTCTGATGGTGGGCTTTGCCCCTATCTTTTTGGATTCTCAAGAAACTACAACATGAGTGTAAACTATGATATTAAGAATTCCGTTGTCTTTTGCACATGTTTTTGGGGCAATATCATGAAACTACAAGATGAGAAAGCATGTTTATACTCCACTCCAATGCGCACACATAATAATATAATTTTACTGCAGTGGGCTAAACCAGGGACACAGATTAATTCTTAGTCTTAATCAGTTTGAGTTTGCATCTCAATATTACACGTTATTTACATGAAATATAGCAAAACTGTTGACATAGATTTTATTTAATTATTTTTAAATAAGATTTATTGTGAAATGATGAAAATATGAATAATGATCCACCCATGGTCATTGACTGCAGGAAAAGGCTACTACACTAGAACAAAGGTTATTTTTAGGCTACTGATAACAGATGTATAGTATATTCAAATTTCAATGGACTTTTGGGTTTGCAGAAGTTTTTGGTGGTCTCTATACATGGGCTACTTATTGTATCCCGCTCTGATCCGTGGACGGCATTGGAATGAAACCCTTGCGATAAATACCTAAATTAAAACGAAATGTGAAAATATCAATAGAAAAAGTTGAAATCATGGGAAACTGATTTCCCCCAATAATGAGCTTTGAGATTTCATCATAATATGAATAATCTAATGAGAGAATGACCTTATCAATTTCTGATAAGCAATCTAAACATTCTATTTCATTTCATTTTGGTCTGATTCATACCTCCATAGAAATTCAAGTTTTTTAAGTGTCTTCTATTGAAGTAGCCCTGGTCAAAAGTACTGCACTATAAAAGAGATAGGGTGCCATTTAGGGCACAACCTGTGTTGCTATGATTGTGGCCCCTGGCTGTTTGTTATTCCTGAGATGAGTCATTCCATTGGGATAATGGGATATCTTCTTATAATGGGATAGGTCCTTACAGGAAGGCTGCTGTTCACATATGAATAAGCCTGCATCCGAAATGGCACCCTATTGTAACCAGAGCCCATAGGGCCATAGGGTCTCTGTTCATTATATGGGTCCTGAATGTGGAGTAAGGTGGCTGTGTGGCAAATATCTCATAGAAATCCAACAGTACCCTTGTCAGGTATGGAGAAAGTTATTTTTTCCCTCCCTGGCTCTCACTCCTTTTCACTCTTATTTTCCTATTTTCCCTCTCTCCCTTTGATTTCCCGTCTCACAATCACTCTCTCTCTATCCCCCACTCCCCTCCCCTCCCTCCCTCTCTCTCCCTTCCTCCCCAGTGTTGGGGCTCTGATAGGTCTGTCCATAGCAGCGGTGGTCCTACTGGCCTTCCTCATCACCGTATTTGTTCTCTGCTACCTCTTCATCGCCACAAAGCCCAGTCGCCTTGACAGTGGCCTGCCGCTTCGAGCACCAGGTAACATATCTGGCCAGAGGTGGCGACATTTTGTTATCATTGACTAGCTAGCGACATGTCATTATCATAGACTAGCCAGTGACATACCATGAGGATGGGCTAGCTAGCGACATGTCATTATAATAATGAACCTTGAGCTTAGCAAAATGGGCCAGTAACTGAAGGGCTGGCGGGTTTGAATCTTCTGGTCTGATGAGGAGAAACTGGTGGCATCTACTACCGTTGTGCCCTTGAACAAGGTTCTTTTGTGTGTGTGTGTGTGTGTGTGTGTGTGTGTGTGTGTGTGTGTGTGTGTGTGTGTGTGTGTGTGTGTGTGTGTGTGTGTGTGTGTGTGTGTGTGTGTGTGTGTGTGTGTGTGTGTGTGTGTGTGTGTGTGTGTGTGTGTGTGTGTGTGTGCATGCGCCTGTATGTCTCTATTCCAGGGTTGGACCCCAGTGAGGGCCCTAGTCCCTCCAGCCCATCCCACCGGCGCCCGGGGCTTCAGGATGCACTTCCTCAGCAGGAAGTTGGACTGTGACAACCAGCCGCCCAACCCCGAGAGACTGTTCCAGAGGGGCTTCATGGCCACCGTCAATATGGAGGGCCCTTCATAGTGCACTTTTTAGGGAGCTTAGAAGGGCTTGGATGTTTCGATTCAGATGTAGAAGGGCATGGAAAATCTTATTCAGACATATTCCATACCCCCCTTCCCCAATACACATGTAATATTGGACTGTATTATACTTATGCAAAAATGTTTATTCTATTCCACTGCCATTCACTTTATGTTCATATTCTTTTCTTGTATTGTTTTGATTGTTGTTGTATTGTTGAGAAGGAACCTGCAAGTCAGAGTTTAGATGATGTTAGATGATGTGTTACCATGCGTATCCCATACATATGACTAATAAAACTTGAAACTTGAAATTAGATGTTGTGCCGCTCTCTCTCTCTCCTGATCATTCTGCAGCTTGTCTTTAGCTAATTTCACACACTAGTTTTCCTCTAAGGGTGGGTGTTTGGTAAAGGGTAAATGTACAAATACACTCCCCTGCATATTTATTTGGACAGTGAAGCTAAATGTTCAATTTGGCTCTGTACTCTGTATATTTTGGATCAGAAATCAAATGTTTCATATGAGGCGACAGTACAGAATGTCCCCTTTTATGTGAGGGTGTGTTCATCCGGGGTTGGAACCAGTTCAGGGACCAAAACCTAAACAGGAAAATAATGTTTTGAGGAACAGAAAAATAACCGGGATCGAACGTGATCTATACTGTTCTGGTTATTTTACATGCCAGTCCCACAACAACAACAACAAAAGCACCTATTCAATGCCCTTACTTTGTCACTCAAAAACCTCTTCCAGTGTCTGCCTATCAGCTGAAAATCTTTGCCAGTGTGTGTGCACTGTGCATGTGTAGACTACCTGCCCCTCCCTCTCCAAGGCAAAGGCTACAGTAGGATTTTTAACATTCAGAAGATAGGGAGATACATTTTTAATTAGAGAAGAATGGATTCATTTGTTCAATGTTAGCTAGGGATACTATAGTTATCACGTTTCAAATTTGATTTATTAACTACAAAAAGTTAAGATGAGTTTTTAATGCTGGTGCGGCTCTGCAGTGGTGGAAAAATGTTCAGTCTTGAGTAAAAGTAAAGATACCTTAATAGAAAAAGTAAAAGTGAAAGTCACCCAGTAGAATACTTCTTGAGTAAAAGTAAAGATACCTTAATAGAAAAAGTAAAAGTGAAAGTCACCCAGTAGAATACTTCTTGAGTAAAAGTAAAGATACCTTAATAGAAAAAGTAAAAGTGAAAGTCACCCAGTAGAATACTTCTTGAGTAAAAGTAAAGATACCTTAATAGAAAAAGTAAAAGTGAAAGTCACCCAGTAGAATACTTCTTGAGTAAAAGTAAAGATACCTTAATAGAAAAAGTAAAAGTGAAAGTCACCCAGTAGAATACTTCTTGAGTAAAAGTCTAAAAGTATTTTTTTTAAATATACTTACGTATCAAATGTAAATGGTATTGCTAATATATATTTTTAAAATCCTTATATTTAAGCAAACCAGACAGTACAATTGTTATTCTTTTTTATTATTGTTGGATAGCCAGTGTTAGCAGTTGATGTTACTCTTCAATAATACAGACCCCAAAATCAGGGGGAGAAAAAATAGGTTTATTCAAAGAGGACAAATCACAGATGTTATGCTGAGAGGTAGATGTTCATTCTCCCCTGTCCTCAATGATTCTCTCCACAGAACAAAGAGACAGGATGTAGTTTTATAACCCAACCCTAGCCTATGGTTGACCAATTATAATTCCTTGCAATAAAACTGGGCTCATGGACAAATAACAAGTATCCTCTTTCAGGCTTAATGCCTAGACAAATTCCTCCCATGATTCTAACCCATTGGGTTTATTTCCATTTATTGTTAATTCCCTCTTGACCGTTAGTACTTTTAGTCCTCTGCGTTGTGTAATTTCTTATTATATTCTTACACTCCCCCCTAGACCATTTTAAAAAGAAACAATAGAAAACATGAAAAAATATAGTGACATAAAAACAGCAGTAAGCATAAAATCATTCACATTAAACACCTTGCATTTCTATAAAACACAAATGGCATATTATACTTGCTGTTGCAATAAGAAACAGATTTCAAACATAGTCATAGAAAATAAGTATTAACAGGTGTAATGATGACGTCCCTTACGATTCCTACCTCATCCTGTATTAGGAGGAAACACCCAAAAGACAAATTGGCTGCAAGACAATAATATTCAATCATCCTATTGGCAAGGTAATCATTCACCAAGTCCTTTAAACATGACCAGCTCTTCCACACTGGTATCAGTCACACATAGATAACTATTAGAAATTATATTCTGACAGTCTGCCGGTAGTGAGGAATTCTTCCGTTCCACTGGTTGATAAGGACTTCTCTAATGAACACTTCACCGGGGATCTTGTATCATTTCAGGTACAGTCCTCGCGTCAAGGGATAATGATGCAGCCTCAAACGATAGATTCTCATAACCTGTAACGAAGGAAACAAAAAAGTGAAAATAACATGTCCTGGTTTCAAGAGAAATTGATATTTCACATAGATTTCCCTAAGTAAGCATGTCCTGATTTTCAGGGGAAAGTTGGACATTTCACCCTAATATCCCTAATATGATGACTGCAGTGTACAACATAGAACCTTATCAGATTCTGATCATCTTACTATGCTTCTTCACCGGAGATTGGCCCCCGATTGCTAATCAATCAGTTCTCTATTCTCCAGGCTCCGCTTTGCAATGAGTGACATGTATCCATCGTGATTTTCCCTGGACTTTGGTCCTAATGTGTCTGTTACATGTTTTTTTTACCATCACCCACTGTCCTGGCACTACGTCATGTTCCCCCTCAGGAGTTATTCCCCACGCCTCCTTTACTTGTCTGTCTATGATTTCTCCATGTGTTTTCATTTTCAAAATCGCAACTTGTCCAGGTAACTGGAGTGCAATCAGTAGAGCCACCGCCTCTGGTCCATTCTTCACAGGAGCTCCCAGTGATGTCATGAATCCTGTTTTTCCATATTCCAAAATCATGTGTAACACCAAAAGCATACCTTGAGTCTATGTAGATATTAGCTGTTTTTCCTTCAGCTTGTTTGCATGCTTCTATCAAAGCCACCAATTCTGCCACCTGTGCTGATGTTCCTGCAGGTAACATGCCTGTCACTATCACATTGGGCGGCAGGGTAGCCTAGTGGTTAGAGCGTTGGACTAGTAACCGAAAGGTTGCAAGTTCAAATCCCTGAGCTGACAAGGTACACATCTGTCGTTCTGCCCCTGAACAGGCACTGTTCCTAGGCCGTCATTGAAAATAAGAATTTGTTCTTAACTGACTTGCCTAGTAAAACAAAGGTAAAATAAAAAATTGTCCATTGTAGTAACTGCCCAGCCTGCCTTCCTCACACCCCTTCCACAATGCTTGAACCATCTGTCTATAAGATAAACTCAAGGTTTTCCAACGGATGACTCTTAATGAACCCATCAGTGAGCTGATCCAAAACCAACTCACAACAGTCATGTTGCTTCTGGAGGAAGCATCAGAGTAGCTGGATTACATGGTGTGCCACGCTGTATGATGATGTTAGGAGCCCCCAACACTGTCAACCATTTGTTCCACGGAGCAGCTGTGACCTGTGCAGCTCGATTCATTGTCAAAAGAGTATGAATTGCATGTGGACACTTGATGGTAAGCTGTTGGTCGAGAACAAGCGATGCCACCATCGACACAGCGACGTAAGTAGCCTGCATAGATCTGAGACAGGGACCCCATCCCAACGCCACATCATCCAGTTTCCTCGAATAGTAGCCTACAGGATTCTGACAATCACCATGGTCTTGTAATGTTATGATTTAGGCCCCACGGTTGGCCCGCCCATTAGGCACGATTAGGCAACTTCAACTGAACTGCTATTTAATCAGTTCAATGTCAATAGCATTCAATGTCAACAACACAATGTCAATAACATATCCTAATATTTTCGATCTGATTACACAGACAAAATCACCAATGTCTCTATTCAATTTGTGGAATATTTCTTTCTGCATTGTTTTTGGGAATAACTGCTTGCATTCAAGAGAATGTCCTCTGAAAAAGTCTCACAAAAAAGGTGGATAATGAAGCTCTGCCAACGCAGAACAATTTAAGCTTCAACCAACTGGCTACTCAACAACAGAAGCGCTTCCCTAAAAGCTGCCTGGGTTTAAACATCTTCTCTTTACAGAAAGTGAAAAGCTCAATTAATAGGGATAGCAAAGTAAATGTTTTGTCTCCACTAATATTGAAGGCCGCAGCTCAGTTTCAGAATGTCATAGTGAGGAATCAATATATCCCCATATGCATCAGTCAGGTCTTTTGTGGGCATTTTAAAACTTGTTTCTAGAATAAGGCATCACAGAGTTAAACATTGTTATCGAACGCTTTATATTATCTGGATACTTACTCAAAAATATAAAGCTAACAATAGGTATCCTTTTTGCCCTTTTCTTTAACAAAGGGTATGGCATACCCTCTCACTCGATTTGAACCTTGGTTTTACACAAACACACCAAACCCTTCCCAGACACAGAGGCATTTAAGGACTGCATGGTGACAGTATTGGAGGATTTGGCTATACCGACAAATCTATGGATAGTATAATTGTGTCTGTCAAACATGTACGAAATAGGCTCCAACAAAGCCCTCTTGTTGTTAGTGAAGTCAAATGAAAATTAAAATAATTGTTGAAAGGAATTACTTTCAGCACCATTTGCTGTCCACTTGTCTGATTATGCCTCCAAAGCTGATGTCTGCCTGCTTGCTGAATTACTGAAAAAGTGTCTGTCTCATGACAAAATAATAAATTTGGTCCCCAGTCTATTGGCTACAGAAAACCACATAGGCTACTACTCTTTCTACCATAGGCTACATTATTTATGTTAAATTAATTTGATGGATTGTTGGTGGAGCACCGCAGAGCTGCATCTCTCCTACAGCACCCTGGAGAGGCGCGCTGGGCCCCTGCCTTTGGCAAAGTGGGCAATGCTTATCATGGAGCGGCATCAGCGCTCACCTTAATAGCCCTCATGCCACTGGGTGAGAGAAGTTTGGATGCAGGACCGGTCCTCCCATTAGGCAAGATTAGGCCGCCACCTATGGCGTCACTTGAATTTGGGGCGGTATTTTGACAATTGGCTGCCGCCCTCCGGTGCCCTTGATCGGCTACTACACCGCCTGCGGCACCCCCAGCCACCAGCTCATAGCGTTGCTGCAGTTCCCGCACCCGCCCCACTCCCACTATCCTTGGGTGATGTGTGTGTTTATATGGGATTATCCAATTGTGAAACATTAATAAAAATTAATCTGCAAATTAAATGATTGTATTTTTTTATGTTAATGTGTGACGAAGATGACTAGTGATTAAGGCAGTAGCCTAACCTAACCTGTTAACGTTAGCTAGCTACTACTAGTGGATATAACTTAAGCTAAAAGTAATCTACAGAGATTTGAAATCATTTGCTACCATGTCTAAGAGACAAAAACTATCAGGAAGCAAATCTTTTTTTAAACAATGAGAAAATAAGCACAATCTCCAAACCAAAGAAATTTGCTGGGAAAATGTATCAGCGTGCAGCAGTATCCATCAGCCGGTGTGAAGAATGACAAGCCTATGAGGACAGGCCATTCATTCGCCGAGAATGACGAGCCCGGTTCGCTGATTCTAGCAGCGAAGAGGGCAAACCGGAGGAGTCCGAGCCATGCACTTCCACCGATGATGAAAGCTCGCTGGCTAAACAAAAACAGGTGGTTGCACCAGGCCTAGCCACACCTCCAAACAACGCCAGCGAAGACCCTACTATCTGGAACACAGCCTCAGATTCGTCGTTCCCCGTCCCGGATGACAGTTGTGGTGCTGCTGCTAAATCAGGATAAGGAGGGGAATTTCCCAAGAGATGAGGGGCAACAAAAGTTGTCGTTGGCCCACTACAATAGGAGGATGGCGAACGGGGAGAGAGTGGCGAGACCAAGGCTTGTCTATTCCAAGCAAAACAATGAAGCCTTCTGTTTTATGTGGCGACGAAATGTAAATAAACACATTTTAGTTAAGGCTAGATCATTGACATAAATATTATTTTACACTGCTCCAGCGAAACGAGGCCCGCCATGCATTTATGAAAGCACTTGTTTCCAAGGCTCAAATGATCTTACTGTTTTACAGATCTACAGAAATATTCAAATGTATTGTAACGACCGTGAGTTTATAAGCTCGGAAATCGGCCCTGCTGCACGAGCATGCTTTTGCGGCACAGTCGATAGCGCGCTGGACCTCGGGCTAGAAGGTCGAGGGTTCGAGACCTGCTCCCTGCTGTTTCATTACAGTATGTTAAATATGTTATATAAAAGTGTTATTTTTATTATAATTGTAACAATTATGGGGTCGTGCCATGTGTGATATATTAATAATAAACTTGTTTTCCTACAATAGGTAGTAGGTTGCATAGTGATAGCAACATTGCAACTCTCTGATACAGGGGTTAAATATAATTGCCTATTTCTTAAATCGTCCAAAAAGTAAGTGGTAGCAATTCGACACATACAACAATACAGTTACACATGGAATAAACAAAACATACAGTCAATAATACAGTGGAATAAAAGAAAACAAAAAGTCTATATACAGTGAGTGCAAATGAGGTAAGTTAAGGAAATAAATAGGCCATGGTGGCAAAGTAAGTACAATATAGCAATTAAACACTGGAATGGTAGATCGGCAGAAGATGAAGTGTGCAGGTAGACATACTGGGGTGCAAAGGAGCAAAATAAATAAATAAATACCAGTATGGGGATGAGGTAGGTAGATGGGCTGTTTACAGATAGGCTAAGTACAGGTGCAGTGATCTGTAAACTGCTCTGACAGCTGGTGCTTAAAGTTAGTGAGGGAGATGTGAGTCTCCAGCTTCAGAGATTTTTGCAATTCGTTACAGTCATGGGCAGCAGAGAACTGGAAGGAAAGACGACCAAAGGAAGAATTGGCTTTGGGGGTGACCAGTGAGATATACCTGCTGGAGCGCGTGCTACGAGAGGGTGCTGCTATGGTGACCAGTGAGCTGAGATAAGGCGGGGCTTTACCTAGCAGAGACTTGTAGATAACCTGTAGCCAGTGGGTTTGGCGACGAGTATGAAGCGAGGGCCAGCCAACGAGAGCGTACAGGTCGCAGTGATGGGTAGTGTATGGGGCTTTGGTGACAAAACGGATAGCACTGCGATAGACTGCATCCAGTTTGTTGAGTAGAGTGTTGGAGGCTATTTTATAGATGACATCACCGAAGTCGAGGATCAGTAGGATGGTCAGTTTTACGAGGGTATGTTTGGCAGCATGAGTGAAGGATGCTTTGTTGCGATATAGGAAGCCTAATCTAGATTTAATTTTGGATTGGAGATGCTTAATGTGAGTCTGGAAGGAGAGTTTACAGTCTAACCAGACACCCAGGTATTTGTAGTTGTCCACGTATTCTAAGTCAGAGCCGTCCAGAGTAGTGATGCTGGACGGGCGAGCAGGTGCGGGCAGCGATCGATTGCAAAGCATGCATTTAGTTTTACATGTGTTTAAGAGCAGTTGGAGGCCACGGAAGGAGAGGCATTGAAGCTCGTCTGGAGGTTAGTTAACACAGTGTCCAAGGAGGGGCCAGAAGTATACAGAATGGTGTCGTCTGAGTAGAGGTGGATCAGAGAATCACCAGCAGCAAGAGCGACCTCATTGATGTATACAGAGAAGAGAGTCGGTCCAAGAATTGAACCCTGTGGCACCCCCATAGAGACTGCCAGAGGTCCGGACAGCAGACCCTCCGATTTGACACACTGAACTCTATCAGAGAAGTAGTTGGTGAACCAGGCGAGGCAATCATTTGAGAAACCAAGGCTGTCGAGTCTGCCGATGAGGATGTGGTGATTGACAGAGTCGAAAGCCTTGGCCAGATCAATAAATACAGCTGCACAGTAATGTTTCTTATCGATGGCGGTTAAGATATCGTTTAGGACCTTGAGCGTGGCTGAGGTGCACCCATGACCAGCTCTGAAACCAGATTGCATAGCAGAGAAGGTATGGTGAGATTCGAAATGGTCGGTAATCTGTTTGTTGACTTGGCTTTCGAAGACCTTAGAAAGGCATGGTAGGATAGATATAGGTCTGTGGCAGTTTGGGTCAAGAGTGTCCCCCCCTTTGAAGAAGGGGATGACCGCAGCTGCTTTCCAATCTTTGGGAATCTCAGACGACACGAAAGAGAGGTTGAACGGGCTAGTAATAGGGGCTAGTAATTCTAACAATTTCGGCAGATAATTTTAGAAAGAAAGGGTCCAGATTGTCTAGCCCGGCTGATTTGTAGGGGTCCAGATTTTGCAGCTCTTTCAGAACATCAGCTGAACGGATTTGGGAGAAGGAGAAATGGGGAAGGCTTAGGCGAGTTGCTGTTGGGGGTGCAGTGCTGTTGACCGGGGTAGGAGTAGCCAGGTGGAAAGCATGGCCAGCCGTAGAAAAATCCTTATTGAAATTCTCAATTATGGTGGATTTATCAGTGGTGACAGTGTTTCCTATCTTCAGTGCAGTGGGTGTTCTTATTCTCCATGGACTTTACTGTGTCCCAGAACTTTTTTGAGTTAGTGTTGCAGGAAGCAAAGTTCTGCTTGAAAAAGCTAGCCTTGGCTTTTCTAACTGCCTGTGTATAATGGTTTCTAGCTTCCCTGAACAGCTGCATATCACGGGGGCTGTTCAATGCTAATGCAGAACGCCATAGGATGTTTTTGTGTTGGTTAAGGGCAGTCAGGTCTGGGGAGAACCAAGGGCTATATCTGTTCCTGGTTCTAAATTTCTTGAATGGGGCATGTTTATTTAGGATGGTTAGGAAGGCATTTTTAAAGAATATCCAGGCATCCTCTACTGACGGGATGAGATCAATATCCTTCCAGGATACCCCGGCCAGGTCGATTAGAAAGGCCTGCTCGCTGAAGTGTTTCAGGGAGCGTTTTACAGTGATGAGTGGAGGTCGTTTGACCGCTGATCCATTACGGATGCAGGCAATGAGGCAGTGATCGCTGAGATCTTGGTTGAAGACAGCAGAGGTGTATTTAGAGGGCAAGTTGGTTAGGATGATATCTATGAGGGTGCCCGTGTTTAAGGCTTTGGGGAGGTACCTGGTAGGTTCATTGATAATTTGTGTGAGATTGAGGGCATCAAGTTTAGATTGTAGGATGGCTGGGGTGTTACGCATGTTCCAGTTTAGGTCGCCTAGCAGCACGAGCTCTGAAGATAGATGGGGGGCAATCAGTTCACATATGGTGTCCAGAGCACAGCTGGGGGCAGAGGGTGGTCTATAGCAGGCGGCAACGGTGAGAGACTTGTTTTTAGAGAGGTGGATTTTTAAAAGTAGAAGTTCAAATTGTTTGGGTAGAGACCTGGATAGTAGGACAGAACTCTGCAGGCTATCTTTGCAGTAGATTGCAACACCGCCCCCTTTGGCAGTTCTATCTTGTCTGAAAATGTTGTGGTTTGGAATTAAAATTTCAGAATTTTTGGTGGTCTTCCAAAGCCAGGATTCAGACACAGCTAGAACATCCGGGTTGGCAGAGTGTGCTAAAGCAGTGAATAGAACAAACTTAGGGAGGAGGCTTCTAATGTTAACATGCATGAAACCAAGGCTATTATGGTTACAGAAGTCGTCAAAAGAGAACGCCTGGGGAATAGGAGTGGAGCTAGGCACTGCAGGGCCTGGATTCACCTCTACATCGCCAGAGGAACATAGGAGGAGTAGAATAAGGGTGCGGCTAAAAGCAATAAGAATTGGTCGTCTAGAACGTCTGGAACAGAGAGTAAAAGGAGGTTTCTGGGGGCGATAAAATAGCACCAAGGTATAATGTACAGACAAAGGTATGGTAGGATGTGAATACAGTGGAGGTAAACCTAGGTATTGAGTGATGAAGAGAGAGATATTGTCTCTAGAAACATCATAGAAACCAGGAGATGTCATTGCATGTGTGGGTGGTGGAACTAATAGGTTGGATAAGGTATAGTGAGCAGGACTAGAGGCTCTACAGTGAAATAAGCCAATAAATACTAACCAGAACAGCAATGGACAAGGCATATATGACATTAAGGAGAGGCATGCTTAGTCGAGTGATCAAAAGGGTCCGGTGAGTGGAGAGGTTGGTTGGGGGTCACGGCGATTTAGACAGCTAGCCCGGCCATCGGTAGCAAGCTAGCATAGGATGGAGGTCTGTTATTAGCCACCTCTTGCGTTCCGTCAGTAGATTAGTGGGATTCCGTGTGGTAGAGGGGATTAATCCAAATCACACAACAACAACAAAAATAAAAACAATAGATATAGTTATAGAGGCCCAAGAAGAAAACATAATAATAATAATAATAATAAATAAATAAATAAATTGTCCGATTGTCTATTCAGATAGCAGCTAACGGTTAGCAGGCCGCAGATGGGCGTTCAGGTAACGTCGCGATGGAGGAGCCAGCCGGATAACTCCTTCGGGTAGATGACTTCGGCAGTCCAGTTGTGAAGGCCCGGTGGGGCTCCACGTAAAGCAGTAAAACGGGTCCGGATAGGTGACTGCAGCCCAGGAGTGATTGATGGAACTCAGGAGTGATTGACAGAGCTGGCTAGCTCCGGAATAATTGATGTTTGCTCCGGAATCGACGAAAGCCGATAGCAGCTAGCTAGCTGTGACATCCAGGTATGAATGTCCAGAGTTAGCGGTTGAAATCCTGGGACATGGAGAGAAAAATTGGTCCGGTGTGTTCCGTTCCGAGCCGCGCTGCGCCGTACAAAACTGGCGATAGAATTTCGAGCTAAAGGATAGCTGATGACCACAAACCGTGGTTAGCTGAATACTAACGATTTGCCAGTAAAGAAGCTAACTAGCTTCTGAACTAGCTTCTGAACTAGCTTCTGGATTAGCTTCTGGGCTAGCTTCTGGCTAGCTCCTGGCTAGCTTCTGGCTAGTTTCTGGCTAGCTTCTTGGAGTTTCTGGCTAGCTTCTTGGAGGATTACAAATTTGAGGTAAATAATACTTTTTTATAAATATAAATTGGTGAGGCGGGTTGCAGGAGAGTGTTTTGAAGATGAGTTGATGGAAAATTTTAAAAAATGTATGTGAAAAAAGTTGTAAATATATATATATATACGGGACACGACAAGACGAAGACAAAAGACGTCTGAACTGCTATGCCATCTTGGAATCTTGGAATATTGACTGGTCTTTTACCAAATAGGGCTATCTTCTGTATCCCCCCACCTGGTCACAACACAACTGATTGGCTCAAACGCATTAAGAAGGAAAGAAGTTCCACAAATTAACTTTTAAGAAGGCACACCTGTTAATTGAAATGCATTCCAGGTGACTACCTCATGAAGCTGGTTGAGAGAATGCCATGAATGTGCAAATCTGTCATCAAGGCAAATGATGGCTACTTTGAAGAATCCAAAATATAAAATAGTTTAACACTTTTTTGGTTACTACCTGATTCCATGTGTTATTTCATAGTTTTGATGTGTTCACTATTATTCTACAATGTAGAAAATAGTAAAAATAAAGAAATACCCTTGAATGAGTAGGTGTTCTAAAACTTTTGACAGGTAGTGTGTGTATATATATATATATATATATATATATATATATATGAACCAGACGAATGAGGATTCCAAGTGGTGAAAGACAGCCCCCTAGTGGATATGACAAGTGGTGTATTATACTTACTTTACAAGCAAACCTGAGGGTGTATTCATTAGGGCACACCAATGCAAAACGCTTTGCAACAGAAAAACAAAGACAAGCGTTTCTTATTGGACAAATTCAGCTAGGTCTGTCCCCTTTTGCTTCGTTTGCTTACGTTTGGTTCCTAGGGATTACATATTGTCAGCAAATAGAACAGATTGAGACAAAGTAACTGTGATAGAAAGCTTTACTTCAGCACAGAATCAACCCTAAATGAGACAAATATGTGTTTCAAAAGGAAACATCTCTCCAACATTATGGTGAAAGGCATGTGGTAACCACGAAAAGATCATAATTCTCGCCACCATATTTTAAATATTCAGTAAATTGACCTCTTCATGTAAGATATAGAATACCACTAAACATACAAAGTATAAACTAGAGGAGATATATGTGCAATAATAGATTAATATAATTAATGTGATGATTGAATATATTATCTATATACAGAATAAATAAGAATAATTAAACAGCTGAACTACAGTTGACCAAAACATTGAACACTGAATGAGAGGAGAGATGTCTATGACTGATCCATCATGAGATTACTAAAGCAAACTTTGTATCACTGAAATCGTTTTTAAACCCCATGACAAGAATAATATAAATATTACAAGACTATCACACAAGTGGGTATAATAATTTAGATTAACTGAATATATAAAGACTTTTCTGTGTGGGGAGAAGTGAACTAGAGGAGGGAGAGACTATTGGCACTATCTGTCATGTACAGAGACTTAAAGACATGCTCCGGGAACCTTGGCGACAAGTAAGTCTTTTTGAAACCTCCCGATTTGGGCTGGATGTGTCAATGTGTAGTTGCAAAATGTACAGTTGAAGTCGGAAGTTTACATACACCTTAGCCAAATACATTTAAACTCATTTCTTCACAATTCCTGACATTTAATCCTAGCAAAAAATCCCTGTCTTAGATCAGTTAGGATCACCACTTTATTTTATGAATGTGAAATGTCAGAATAATAGTAGAGAGATTTATTTATTTAAACTTTTATTTCTTTCATCACATTCCCAGTGGGTCAGAAGTTTACATACACTCTTAGTATTTGGTAGCATTGTCTTTAAATTGTTTAACTTGGGTCAAGCGTTTCGGGAAGCCTTCCACAAGCTTCCCACAATAAGTTGGATGAATTTTGGCCCATTCCGCCTGACAGAGCTGGTGTAACTGAGTCAGTTTTGTAGGCCTGCTAGCACACACACACTGTTTCAGTTCTGCCCACAAATTTTCTATGGGATTGAGGCCAGGGCTTGTGATGGCCACTCCAACACCTTGCCTTTGTTGTCCTTAAGCCATTTTGCCACAACTTTGGAAGTATGCTTGGGGTCATTGTCCATGTGGAAGACCCGTTTGCGACCAAGCTTTAACTTCCTGACTGATGTCTTGAGATGTTGCTTCATTATATCCACATCATTTTCGTCCCTCATGACGCCATCTATTTTGTGAAGTGCACCAGTCCCTCCTGCAGCAAAGCACCCCCACAACATGATGCTGCCACCCCCGTGCTTCACGGTTGGGATGGTGTTCTTCGGCTTGTAAGCCTCCCCCTTTTTCCTCCAAACATAACGATGGTCATTATGGCCAAACAGTTATATTTTTGTTTCATCAGACCAGAGGACATTTCTCCAAAAAGTACGATCTTTGTCCCCATGTGCAGTTGCAAACTGTAGTCTGGCTTTTTTAATGCCGGTTTTGGAGCAGTGGCCTCTTCCTTGCTGAGCGGCCTTTCAGGTTATGTTGATATGGGACTTGTTTTACTGTGGATATAGATACTTTTGTACCTGTTTCCTCCAGCATCTTCACAAGGTCCTTTGCTGTTGTTCTGGGATTCATTTGCACTTTTCACACCAAAGTACGTTCATCTCTATAAGACAGAACGCTTCTCCTATCTGAGCTGTATGACGGCTGCGTGGTCCTATGGTGTTTATACTTGTGTAGTATTGTTTGTACAGATGAACGTGGTACCTTCAGGCGTTTGGAAATTGCTCCCAAGGATGAACCAGACTTGTGGAGGTCCACAATTCTTTCCCTGAGGTCTTGGCTGATTTCTTTAGATTTCCCCATGATGTCAAGCAAAGAGGCACTGTGTTTGAAGGTTGGTCTTGAAATACATCCACAGGTAGACTTCCAATTGACTCAAATGTTGTCAATTAGCTTATCAGAAGCTCCTAAAGCCATGACATAATTTTCTGGAATTTTCCAAGCTGTTTAAGGCTCAGTCAACTTAGTGTATGTAAACTTCTGACCCACCGGAATTGTGATACAGTGAATTATAAGTGAAATAATCTGTCTGTAAACAATTGTTGGAAAAATTACCTGTGTCATGTGTAACAGTATAGACTCTACGTCCGTCCCCTCGCCCCGGGCGTGAACCAGGGAATGATGCACACATCAACAGTCACCCTCGAAGCATCGTTACCCATCGCTCCACAAATGCCGCGGACCTCGCAGAGCAAGGGGAACCACTACTTCAAGGTCTCAGAGCAAGTGACGTCACCGATTGAAACGCTACCACCGCGCACCACCGCTAACTAGCTAGCCATTTCGCATCGACTACACATGCACAAAGTAGATGTACTAACCGACTTGCCAAAACTATAGTTTATTAACAAGACATTTGTGGAGTGGTTGATAAACGAGTTTTAATGACTCCAACCTACGTGTATGTAAACTTCTGACTTCAACTGTATGAGCAGAATTACTGTCTTACCTCAACTAGCCAGGAAATCCCTACTTTGAATGCAACAGTTTTCTGGAAGTTGTGCGTGCCATTTTCCTTACATTTACCCCCATGTGGGCCATCCCCCTAGATATTAGTTTCAGCCAATTAACTTCAGCCCCTCGCCATTTGAGTGATAGCTAGCAAGATGCACACACAGTAGAGGGAGAGAGAGCAATGACATGGCGCACATACAGTATCTGCACATTTGTGGCGTAGTACCCATTTTTGGCTCGTAGGCACTACTTTCAGAACTACTGGCTAAAAAGTATACAAAAGTACCGTGGAATATCTTTAACATCAGGAAGTTAGATAAATACTATGCCAGGCTGCAATGTAATGTATAGAAGAATATCTACACTGAGTGCACAAAAAATTAAGATCACCTTCTTAATATTGGGTTGCACCCCCCCTCCCCCTTTTGCCATCAGAAAAAAAACACAATTTGTCGGGGCATGGACTCTACAAGGTGGTGAAAGCGTTCCACAGGGATGCTGGCCCATGTTGACTCCCAATGCTTCTCACAGTTGTGTCAAGAAAGCTGGATGTCCTTTGGGTGGTGGATCATTCTTGATACACACAGGAAACTGTTGAGCGTGAAAAACCCAGCAGCGTTGCAGTTCTTGACACAAACCGGTGCGCTTGTGTCACGAATATTACCGAAGGTGGCTCCCCTTCTTGTTCGGGTGGCGCTCGGCGGTCGTCGTCGCCGGTCTACTAGCTGCCACCGATCCTTTGTTCCGTGTTCGTTTGGTTTTGTCTAATTGTTTTCACCTGTTCATTGTTTGGTTGTTAGGGTGGTGTTTTTTAAGTTCGTTTAGCCCGCATCTGTTTGTGCGGGCTTGTTCTTCTGTATTTTGTGAGAGGTGTTAGTGTTTTGTTGGGTTTTCTCGCTGTCCTGGTATTTTTACCTAAGGGTACTTATTGTAGTAATAGTTACACCTGTGTTGGGTATAACTATTTTGTTCTTTTTGATTTTGGACATTAAAGCGTGTTTTTTCCCGCATCCTTTGCTCTCTGCGCCTGACTCCACACCCAATCACTCATTGAGCGTTACAGCTTGGCACCTACTACCATACCCCAAATGAACTTAAATATTTTGTCTTGTTCATTCACCCTCTGAATGGCAAACCATGTCTCAAGGCTTAAAAATCCTTCTTTAACCTGTCTCCTCTCCTTCATCTACACTGATTGAAGAGGATTTAACAAGTGACAATGCTTTCACCTGGATTCACCTGGTCAGTCAATGTGATGGAAAGTGCAGGTGTTCATAATGTTCTGTACACTGTGTATTTCTCTTTGCAGCATGGCCATCTAGTGGCCATTGGTTTTCAACCTTGAGTGAGAAACATGTACAGTATCATCCACAGAACTAGAATGGGTTCTCTCATTTTATTTCTATGGCATCTCCCTCAACTTGTGCGGTCTGTACAGGTCAGTTTAATTAAAATATTTGGAATGTAACTGGATACTACAAAAGAGTGATGATTATAACTACACTAATACATGCTGCATGTGAAGTGAATCATCCATGGGCCCCATGAAAACCAGTCACTTAGCATCATAACCTGTTCAGCATGCGACTGTTCTGCTATAGCACTTCCCAGCCAAGACAGTGTCTGTGCTTGCGTGTTTTCAGTTCCTGTGTAAATCTATGTGTATGTCAGTGTGTTTGCGTGTTTGCACGTGCGCGCGTGTGTGTGTGCGTGCGTGTGTGTGTGCGTGCGTGCGTGCGTGCGTGTGTGTGTTCAGTTCTCTGTATCTGAGGAGTCAGAAACATCGTCGGCCAGACGAGCCTGTATTCAGGCCCATTGTCTTTTTCCACATTTTGTTACGTACAGCCTTATTCTAAAATGGGATGAAATATTTTTTTTACTCATCAATCTACACACAATACCCCATAATGACAAAGCGAAAAACAGATTTTAATCAATGTTATCAAATGTATTAAAAATAAATAACAGAAATTCCTTATTTACATAAGTATTCAGACCCTTTGCTATGAGACTCAAAATTGAACTCACGTGCATCTTGTTTCCATTTATCATCCTTGAGATGTTTCTACAACTTGATTGGAGTCCACCTGTGGTAAATTCAATTGATTGGACATGATTGGGAAAGGCACACACCTGTCTATATAAGGTCCCACAGTTGACAGTGCATGTCAGAGCAAAAAACAAGCCATGAGGGAGAAGGAATTGTCCGTAGAGCTCCGAGACAGGATTATGTCGAGGCACAGATCTGGGGAAGGGTACCACATTTCTTTTGCAGCATTGAAGGTCCCCAAGAACACAGTGGCCTACATCATTCTTAAATATAAGAAGTTTGGAACCACCAAGACTCTTCCTAAAGCTGGCTGCCCGGCCAAACTGAGTAATCGGGGGAGAAGGGCCTTGGTCAGAGAGGTGACCAAGAACCCAATGGTCACTCTGACAGAGCTCCACAGTTCCTCTGTGGAGATTGGAGAACCTTCCAGGAGTACAACCATCTCTGCAGCACTCCACCAATCAGGCCATTATGGTAGTGGCCAGACGGGAGCCACTCCTCAGTAAAAGGCACATGACAGCCTGCTTGGAGTTTGCCAAAAGGCACCTAAAGGACTCTCAGACCATGAGAAACAAGATTCTCTGGTCTGATGAAACCAAGATTGAACTCTTTGGCCAAGCGTAATGTCTGGAGGAAACCTGGCACCATCCCTACGGTGAAGCATGGGGGTGGCAGCATCATGCTGTGGGGATATTTTTCAGTGGCAGGGACTGGGAGACTAGTCAGGATCAAGGGAAAGATGAACAGAGGAAAGTACAGCGAGATCCTTGATGAAAACCTGCTCCAGAGCGCTCTGATCCTCAGACTGGGGCGAAGGTTCACCTTCCAACAGGACAACGACCCTAAGCACACAGCCAAAACAACTCAGGAGTGGCTTCAGGACAAGTCTCAATGTCCTTGAGTGGCCCAGCCAGAGCCCAGACTTGAACCCAATTGAACATCTCTGGAGAGACCTGAAAATAGCTGTGCAGCTACGCTCCCCATCCAACTTGACAGAGCTTGAGAGGATTTGCAGAGAAGAATGGTAGAAACTCCCCAAATACAGGTGTGCCGAGCTTGTAGCGTCATACCCAAGAAGACTCGAGGCTGTAAATCGCTGCCAAAGGTGCTTCAACAAAGTACTGAGTAAAGGGTCTGAATACTTAAGTAAATTTAGTTATCTGTTTTTTATATTTATTACATTTGCAAATATTTCTAAACATGTTTGAGCTTTGTCATTATGGGGTATTGTGTGTAGATTGATGGGAGGGGGGGGGGGTTTAATCAAGTTTAGAATAAGGCTGTAACGTAACAAAATGTGAAAAAGTCAAGTGGTCTGAATACTTTCTGAATGCACTGTAAATACACCCAGTCACTACAAAGATAAAGGCGTCCTTCCTAATTCAGTTGCCCGGAAAGGAAGGAAACCATTCAGGGATTTCACCAGAAGGCCAATGGTAACTTTAAAACATTTAGAGTTGAATGGGTGTGATAGGAGATCTGAGGATGGATCAATAACATTGCAGTTACTCCACAATACTAAACTAATTGACAGAGTGAATAGAAGGAAGCCTGTACAGCGTACAACTATTCCAAAACATGCATCCTGTTTGCAACAAGGCTCTAAAGTACTACTCTAAATATGATATAAAGTGTTACGTTTGGGGCAAATCCAACTAAACAGAGTTGGTTGGAGTATCACTCTACATATTTTCAAGCATAGTGGTGGTTGCATCATGTTATGGGTATGCTTGTAATATTTAAGGACTGGGGAGTTTTTCAGGATTTAAAAAAAATGTAAAAGAGCAAAAGAATAATGCTTTTCTAAAGGCACTGTATCTTTGCCATTCATAAATCACACAATGTAGTTATGTCTATTATATCACACCGGGACAAGTAAACTAAAGATCTCCTTTTTATTTTCCATATGAAGTCCAACAGAAGTGAGTGACTCGTCAGTAGCCTACCGAATCGGTAAGAGAGCTGTTCATTTGGCTTTTTGGCGATTATCAGCAGATAAATTACTAGCAAAAAATTAAATGAAGATGGTGAATCTTCCTCACTGCAGGAAAAACAGGTAGGCTAGTGGAGAGAGAGCCTCACTGTGGTCCAAAATATGATAAAAGAAAACATATTGAATTGTTTTAAAAGCTAATGATGCTTATGGTATTTTCCAAGATATTGCTATATGTCTACTAATTTAATCAAAGTGTTGACAATGGTGTAGTCAACTGCTGCTTTCTGTGTAGCATGGCCCACGTTTAACACCTGCTTCATTCTTCAATCATCCCTTTATTGCAAATAACTGATCAAATGTCTATTAAAAGGAAGCTCAAAGCCTGTTGAAGTCAGCAGACTCTCAATGGATTCTTTAAAGGCCCAGTGCAGTCAAAATTAAGTTTGTCTCTGTTTTATATCATATTGTACAACAGCTGATGAAACTAACACTGTAAAATTGTGAAAAATGTTGATCAGTTATTTTCTTATAGTTGCTGGTAGAAAATATAATCTACACATGACCTTTTAATCAGAAAGCTTGCATGGGCGGGAGTTTTGTCTTTCCATGGTGACATCCCCAATGCGGCAAATTGGTTAACAGACCAATAACAAAGACAGTTCCAGACATCTCTGCCAATAACAGCTAGTTTTCTGTTTTTTGCCCATTTTTTGATATCTATTACAGTAAGGTAGTTAATTTTTACTGAGAAATTATTTGATACTGATATAAAAAGGGCTGTAATTAGACCTTTAAGAAGAAATCTGTGGGTCAGTTGCTAAACAAGTATTTTTTTTATTCACAAAAGAGAGTTGCAAACACTTGTTGAAATTCAGTAATTTAACTGATGTCGTTCTCTCTGTTCTCTTAACAAGTGTGGACCCAGAACTTAATTGAGCATCTGTTCTGTTTATTTTAGAGACCCATTTTGTAATTTGAAAAAGTGGCCTTCACACAATTTGTTTGATTTTAAATGTAACCTTTTTCCAATCTGGGAGGTAAACTCAATAAAGTATTCAATAATTTCACTGAGTATTTTGGATGGAATCAAGGGCCAACAAAATAGAGCTTGTTCAGCAAAAATGATTAACCCAGGGGGAGTCTGGCTGGCTACTTATTCTATTTGGCTGGCTAGTCCATGTGCTTGTGTAAGTGTAAACAAACCCTGTATAGTCTCAAAACATGGTTAAAACTATGTTGATGTCATGGATGGTCAGTCTTTACATCCATAGCCCTGTCTATGAATTTGAAAGTGGTTACATTCCTCCAGCCCCAACCCGCATTACTTTACCAAAACAGTGGTGTGGCCTATGCTTTGCTATTGTTTGAATTGCAGATTGCCCCTTGAAAAGATCATAAAGCTCATGATGGTTGATCTAGGACTTACTAGATATCCCCACCTTTCTGAAGAGGAGAAAATGCATCTGGAGAATAACGTTAAAGCAAAAGCTCAACTTCAGCTCCCTCTAAAAAAACTAGTAAATCAGCATTACATCAGTGTGAGAAAAATCACTCACGAGTAGCAGGAGAGGAAATGGTTTTGCAGGGGAAAAAACACAGTATAATGTCTCTCCTCTGTATGACAGACTGAGGCATGTTGTTCAACAGACTAGTGTGTGTGTGTCCGACTAAAAGCGTCAGAGCACATTAGGGTCCCCAGTCTGAATCAGTCTGTGTGACGCTGTCGTAACCACGGCAACTGTCTCAACAGGGCCGCTTACATCCACTTTATTTTGACTGCTGCCATGGAGACTGGTGACGCTCCCAGACAGAACGGTTGGAGGAGGAGAGGAGGGAGAGAAGGGGAAGAGGGAATGCCTGGGAAGAACGTCACAAGGCTTGACACTTTCAGGATGCATCCCAAATGGCACTCTGTCCACTATAGTGAACTCCTTTTGACCAGAGCCCTATGGGCCACAATCAAAAGTAGTGCACTATTAAGGGAATAGTATTTATACCATGTCTGAAGGATGAATCCAGTTAGACTAAAGAAGCTTTCTGAGATTTCTCCACTGATAAAGTTCACCTGAATGTTTCACAGCTGTTGTCTGAAAGCCTATGAGTCTGTTTGGCTCTGGACACTAACCTGAATCTATTTAATACCAGGATATATTTTATAGGTCTGGGGGAGATTGTCTATATCAATTTAGTACTCTGTTTAATCTTGATCTGATGTGTTGGATAACTTGTTAAATGTACTGCTAAGCTGTCTTATGTAGAAGTTCTTATTTTACCTGTTACGGGAAAGGAACAAAAACTCAAAAGGAGTTTGAGAAAATGGCAATGAAATGTAAATGTTCACCATAATGGCTCTGCTCCATTCTCCCTCTGATTTAGCCAGGTCAGAGGAGTAGGTTTACTAACTCATACATGACCCAGTGTAAATATCAGGAAGAACTACAGGCTTTATCTGCCCAGTCTAGCCCAGTCCTATTGCTTATACACCTATCCAATCCTCTCAGATCCACAATCGTGCCTAGGGGTTAGGGGCTAGGAGAAGGGACTAGGATTAGGGGATAGGGCTTAGGAGCTAGGGGCTAGGTGTAAGGACTAGGGGTTAGGGGTCAGAGGCTACAGGGAAGAGGCTAAGTGTAGGAGCTAGAGGTTAGTGCCTAGTGAGTAAAGGTTAGGAGCTAGGGGTTAGGGATTAAGTCCTTGGTGGTATTATCTTCACCTGCATTTGCAGAGTAACTTGTTGTTGGTGTAACTGTGGTGTTGTGCTCTGTGTCCGGCTGGCCCCAGATGTGGACCCCAGGTTGGCCCAGGCCCCCATACTCCTGGCCCCCAGGTCCCTGGCGTCCATAGGCCCTGGTACTGATGCTGGCCTGGCTGGCTTGTCCTATGGAGCATGTACCTCACCATCTTTACCTTCAGACGACTATGCAGCGTGATGGTTGCATTACCTGGTACAGACAGACCGACAGACAGATCACTGATGCACAGCACTATAACTTTTTCTTTGAAAAGAATCCTCAACCATTAAATACTTTAGCCACCTCTGTTTTGTATGATTCAAACTTGAACGCAGTCAGAGAACCTAAATGGAACGCCATAAGTGGAGAAACACTGCAGAGAGAGAGAGAGACAGAGAGACAGAGAGAGAGAGAACATTGTATAACATACTGGAAATATGAAAAAAAAAAATCTGGCCTGATTTCTAGAACATTACCTAACAGCATGTCTCATTCCAAGACTGTGTCCCAAATGGCACCCTATGGGCTCTGGTCAAAAGTAGTGAACTATGTAGGGAATAGGGTGCTTCCATTTTGGACGCAACCAAGTCTGGCCAAGGACAACTCAGCTCAACACCACGTTATGTTCCAAGTACAACAATGACTAACCCAAACACACTGCCTCAGATATTTACATCACCATACACACACACACCCAGCCTGCCCTGAGGCACTCAAGTACAAGACCCTGGACAGATTAAGCAGGTGTGTTGGCGCAGGGTTGGATCAAAGACCTGCATAGACAGTAGCTCCCTTGGAGGTGTGTTGGCTACCCTGATATACTGTATCTGTGTTAGTGGGTACCTTGAAGAGAAAGAAGGCGTAGAGTAGAGTCCCATCTCCTCCCAAACAGATCAATACAGGTCAATACGGGTCAATACAGTTAGAGATGTCATCTTAACCTGGACAGGAAACAAACACAAACAGGTCAGGGGGGCTGGCATTCAGTATAACTTTATTTATTATGTAACCTTATACACATGTTTACTGGAACTCTGTTGCTCTGTTTTTTTTGTAAATTCTTTCCAATGTGTCAAGTAATTATCTTTTTGTTTTCTCATGATTTGGTTAGGTCTAATTCTGTTGCTGTCCTAGGGCTCTGTGGGGTGTGTTTGTGGACAGAGCCCCAGGACCAGCTTGCTTAGGGGACTCTTCTCCAGGTTCATCTCTCTGTAGGTGATGGCTTTGTTATGGAAGGTTTGGGAATCGCTTCCTTTTAGGTGGTTGTAGAATTTAACGGCTATTTTCTGGATTTTGATAATAGTTTTTTGGGTGCTCTAGGGCAACGGTGTCTAGATGGAATTTGTATTTGTGGTCCTGGCGACTGGACCTTTTTTGGACACCATTATTTTGGTCTTACTGAGATTTACTGTCAGGGCCCAGGTCTGGCAGAATCTGTGCAGAAGATCTAGGTGCTGCTGTAGGCCCTCCTTGGTTGGTGACAGAAGCACCAGATCATCAGCAAACAGTGGATATTTGACCTCAGATTCTAGTAGGGTGAGGCCGGGTGCTGCAGACTGTTCTAGTGCCCTCGCCAATTCGTTGATATATATGTTGAAGACGGTGGGGCTTAAGCTGCATCCCTGTCTCATCCCACGGCCCTGTGGGAAGAAATGTGTGTGTTTTTTGCCTATTTTAACCGCACACTTGTTTGTGTACATGGATTTTATAATGTCCTATGTTTTTCCCCCAACACCACTTTCCATCAAGTTGTATGGCAGACCCTCATGCCAAATTGAGTCAAATCAAATCAAATCAAATTTATTTATATAGCCCTTCGTACATCGGCTGATATCTCAAAGTGCTGTACAGAAACCCAGCCTAAAACCCCAAACAGCAAGCAATGCAGGTGTAGAAGTACAGTGGCTAGGAAAAACTCCCTAGAAAGGCCAAAACCTAGGAAGAAACCTAGAGAGGAACCAGGCTATGTGGGGTGGCCAGTCCTCTTCTGGCTGTGCCGGGTGGAGATTATAACAGAACATGGCCAAGATGTTCAAATGTTCATAAATGACCAGCATGGTCGTATAATAATAAGGCAGAACAGTTGAAACTGGAGCAGCAGCACGGCCAGGTGGACTGGGGACAGCAAGGAGTCATCATGTCAGGTAGTCCTGGGGCATGGTCCTAGGGCTCAGGTCCTCCGAGAGAGAGAGAGAGAGAGAGAGAGAGAGAGAGAGAGAGAGAGAGAGAGAGAGAGAGAGAGAAAGAGAGAATTAGAGAATGCACACTTAGATTCACACAGGACACCGAATAGGACAGGAGAGGTACTCCAGATATAACAAACTGACCCTAGCCACCCGACACATTAACTACTGCAGCATAAATACTGGAGGCTGAGACAGGAGGGGTCAGGAGACACTGTGGCCCCATCCGAGGACACCCCCAGACAGGGTCAAACAGGAAGGATATAACCCCACCCACTTTGCCAAAGCACAGCCCCCACACCACTAGAGGGATATCTTCAACTACCAACTTACCATCCTGAGACAAGGCTGAGTATAGCCCACAAAGAACTCCGCCATGGCACAACCCAAGGGGGGGCGCCATCCCAGACAGGATGACCACATCAGTGAATCAACCCACTCAGGTGACGCACCCCTTCCAGGGACGGCAAGAGAGAGCCCCAGTAAGCCAGTGACTCAGCCCCTGTAATAGGGTTAGAGGCAGAGAATCCCAGTGGGAAGAGGGGAACCGGCCAGGCAGAGACAGCAAGGGTGGTTCGTTGCTCCAGAGCCTTTCCGTTCACCTTCCCACTCCTGGGCCAGACTACACTCAATCATATGACCCACTGAAGAGATAAGTCTGCAGTAAGGACTTAAAGGTTGAGACCGAGTTTGCGTCTCTGACATGGGTAGGCAGACCGTTCCATAAAAATGGAGCTCTATAGGAGAAAGCCCTGCCTCCAGCTGTTTGCTTAGAAATTCTAGGGACAATTAGGAGGCCTGCGTCTTGTGACCGTAGCGTACGTGTAGGTATGTACGGCAGGACCAAATCAGAGAGATAGGTAGGAGCAAGCCCATGTAATGCTTTGTAGGTTAGCAGTAAAACCTTGAAATCAGCCCTTGCTTTGACAGGAAGCCAGTGTAGAGAGGCTAGCACTGGAGTAATATGATCAAATTTTTTGGTTCTAGTCAGAATTTGAGTAGCCGTATTTAGTACTAACTGAAGTTTATTTAGTGCTTTATCCGGGTAGCCGGAAAGTAGAGCATTGCAGTAGTCTAACCTAGAAGTGACAAAAGCATGGATTAATTTTTCTGCATCATTTTTGGACAGAAAGTTTCTGATTTTTGCAATGTTACATAGATGGAAAAAAGCTGTCCTTGAAATGGTCTTGATATGTTCTTCAAAAGAGAGATCAGGGTCCAGAGTAACGCCGAGGTCCTTCACAGTTTTATTTGAGACGACTGTACAACCATTAAGATTAATTGTCAGATTCAACAGAAGATCTCTTTGTTTCTTGGGACCTAGAACAAGCATCTCTGTTTTGTCCGAGTTTAAAAGTAGAAAGTTTGCAGCCATCCACTTCCTTATGTCTGAAACACATGCTTCTAGCAAGGGCAATTTTGGGGCTTCACCATGTTTCATTGAAATGTACAGCTGTGTGTCATCCGCATAGCAGTGAAAGTTAACATTATGTTTTCGAATAACATCCCCAAGAGGTAAAATATATAGTGAAAACAATAGTGGTCCCAAAACGGAACCTTGAGGAACACCGAAATTTACAGTTGATTTGTCAGAGGACAAACCATTCACAGAGACAAACTGATATCTTTCCGACAGATAAGATCTAAACCAGGCCAGAACTTGTCCGTGTAGACCAATTTGGGTACCAGAGTCGAAGGCTTTTAAAAAAAATCAACAACGCATGAGAAGACTTTGCCTTTGTTTTGATTTGTTTGTTCTCAATTAGGGTGTGCAGGGTGAATACGTGTTCTGTCGTACGATAATTTGGTAAAAAGACATATTGACATTTGCTCAGTACATTGTTTTCAGAGAGGAAATGTACAAGTCTGCTGTTAATGATAATGCAGAGGATTTCCCCAAGGTTGCTGTGGATGCATATCCCACGGTAGTTATTGGGGTCAAATTTGTCTCCACTTTTGTGGATTGGGGTGGTCAGTCCTTGGTTCCAAATATTGGGGAAGATGCCAGACCTAAGGATGATGTTAAAGAGTTTAAGTATATCCGATTGGAATTTGTTGTCTGTTAATTTGATCATTTCATTGAGGATACCATCAATACCACAGGCCTTTTGGGTTGGAGGGTTTTTATTTTGTCCTGTAGCTCATTCAAGGTAATTGAAGAATCCAGTGGGTTCTGGTAGTCTTTAATAGTTGATTCTAAGATTTTTATTTGATCATGTATATGCGTTTGCTGTTTGTTCTTTGTTATAGAGCCAAAAAGATTGGAGAAGTGTTTTACCCATACATTTCCATTCTGGATAGATAATTCTTGTTTGTTGTTTGTTTAGTCTTTTCCAATTTTCCCAGAAGTGGTTAGAGTCTATGGATTCTTCCTCTCTCTAACAGTGGTTCACAACCAGTAGTAGGCTACTAGGACCCCCGGGGGTACTTGGGCTATTCACAGGGGAAGACTTATGAGACCATAACTGGTAACATGCACATGAGGAGAGGGGGTACTTCCTGGCCAGAGCAAACTTCAGTCGGTAACCACTGCTCTAACATAAGCATTCTGTGTAACCTACCATTTAGTACTTTCAACAGACTATTGCCAATTGAGCAGCTTATGTATTTCCCTGTTTTTAAGTTTAGATTGAAAACACATTAACATTTGAATCCTGAGTCAGCCATTTAAATGTGGTGGGAAGTGAGCTGCCAACAAAGAGGGTTTCTGGCATCAGTACCCACGATGCACTTAATCAAGAAATCCGCTCCAGAGGCAACTAATCCCTGGCTTCCAACCCCTCGGACAACATACAATTGAGGATTCATGTTTTTCTACCCTTCGACAATAGGACCTGTGATACACACCTGTGACAGCAATATGTGTCTACTGTCTATAGATCTTCCCGCTATATTGACACACCTGCTGTGTGAATAAACACCCTATGTACTTATATTTCCTTTCTGGTACTTATATATATCATTGTCCAGCCTATGGACAGACAGGTCACTTAACACTGTAAGATGATTGATATCAACATCAACTACACTGCTTTTTATTCCCAACGCTCATATGGGAACCACAAGAGACTCACAGCTACACGGTAGGTCTGCATTACACATCAGCCAAAGGTACATTGAGAATATTACTTCTACTTAAGTTGAAATGTTTGTTCACCCAATAAGGCTACAACAGTGGCATATATTTAGAGTTCGGACAACTTTGAGAATTTAGAATATTGATTGAATAAAAGACATTCAGTTGCTTAATATTCCCAATGTTAAGTTAACAGAGAGCTAACATAGCTGCCATATTTAATGTAAATGCATCATAACACATAAACCTCAAAGCTGTCCCAACTCTCTAAATATTATGGCTCTGGGCTACAGGTGTAGCCCAGAGCCATTACATTCATTCATTCATTGTGGTAATTTAAATATGAATGTTTGATGAACAATGAGGTAGCCAACATATATTTGAATAAATCTATCATTGTATGCTAATTGATATGTTCTGTATTCAACACACTGAAAAACAGCTTGTGATGAAGCTATTCAAGCAAACTGCCATCATAAAACATGCAATACAACTAGAGAATATATTTCTTTACTGGTTAATAGAAATATACACTACCAGTCAAAAGTTCTAGAACACCTACTCATTAAAGGGTTATCTTTATTTTTACTATTTTCTACGTTGTAGAATAATAGTGAAGACATCAAAGCTTTGAAATAACACATATGGAATCATGTAGTAACCAAAAAAGTGTTAAACAAATCAAAATATATTTGATATTTGAGATTCTTCAAATAGCCACCCTTTGACTTGATGACAGCTTTGCACACTCTTGGAATTCTCACAACCAGCTTCATGAGGTAGTCACCTGGAATGCATTTCAATTAACAGGTGTGTCTTCTTAAAAGTTAATTTATGGAATTTCTTTCCTTCTTAATGTGTTTGAGCCAATCAGTTGTGTTGTGACAAGGTAGGGGGGTATACAGAAGATAGCCCTATTTGCTAAAAGACCAGGTCCATATTATGGCAATAACAGCTCAAATAAGCAAAGAGAAACGACAGTCCATCATTACATTAAGACATGAAGATGAGTCAATATGTAACATTTCAAGAACTTTGAAGGTTTCTTCAAGTGCAGTCGCAAAAACCATCAAGCGCTATGATGAAACTGGCTGTCATGAGGACCGCCACAGGAAAGGAAGACCCAGAGTTACCTCTGCTGCAGAGGATAATTCATTAGAGTTACCAGCCTCAGAAATTGCATCCCAAATAAATCCTTCACAGAGTTCAAGTAACAGACACCTCTCAACATCAACTGTTCAGAAGAGACTGTGTGAATCAGGCCTTCATAATCAAATTGCTGCAAAGAAACCACTACTAAAGGACACCAATAAGAAGAAGAGACTTGCTTGGGCCAAGAAACATGAGCAATTGACATTAGACCAGTGGAAATTTGTCCTTTGGTCTGGAGTCCAAATTGGAGATTTTTGGTTCCAACCGCTGTGTCTTTGTGATCTCCGCATGTGTATTTCCCACCGTAAAGCATGGAGGAGGAGGTGTTATGGTGTCGGGGTGCTTTGCTGGCCTCCACAATCCCCTGACCTCAAACAAATTGAGATGGTTTGGGATGAGTTGGACCGCAGAGCGAAGGAAAAGCAGCCAACAATTGCTCAGCATATATGGGAACTCTTCAAGACTGTTGGAAAAGCATTCCAGTTGAAGTTGGTTGAGAGAATGCCAAGCGTGTGCAAAGCTGTCAAGGCAAAGGGTGGCTATTCGAAGAATCTCAAATATAAAATATATTTTGTTTTGTTTAACACATTTTTGGTTAGTACATGATTCCATGTGTTTTATTTAACAGTTTTGATGTCTTCACTATTATTCTACAATGTAGAAAATAGTACAAATAAAGAAAAACCCTTGAATGAGTAGGTGTTCTAAAACTTTTGACCAGTAGTGTATGTATATATATTTTAACTGATTTTATTTGACATGGCAGAAATTTGACCATCAGATGAGACAAATAGTAATCTATGGGAATCACATTTGAAAAAAAGTGGAGAGCAGCAGAGAGCAGAGCAGAGCAGCTTGAATACCATTCAAAGGTGTGTGCTTTTTGTTCCTCCTACCACTCCATGACAAGTTGTGATTGATGCCTTTTTTTGTGTTATTTATCAAGTTCACTTCATGTGCTTAATTTCATGTGTTCTGTTTATCTGGTAGATATGAATGATGTATGGAGAATAGTGTCAAAGAAAACACTGTTTATTATTCTGTGCTGCATCTACAACTTTTAAAGTGGTAGAGAATAGGTATCTATGCATTGATCTTGTGTGGCTCAGTTGGTAGGGCATGGCACATGCAATGCCTAGGGTTCAATTCCCACTGGAGGCAGCCATATGTGAAATGTATGCGTGAATGACTGTAAGTCGCTTTGGATGAAACTCATAAAAGTGTCTGCTAAGTGGCATATGTGTCAATGAAATACAGAAGATGTGTTTATAAAAATGTATATATTCTGTATTATATACTGTATCAAATGGGTTCTCATTGAATCCAAGGGTGTATGAACAGAGAAGGAATGTATGTGTCTTCCATATCATCAAGGTATGGTCTTTTTGACCACATCCTGCTGGAGAAATATTTTCTAAAAGACGATAGCCAACTCAATTAAGGCTTTTTAAATTCAGATTAAAGAATTAGTGCCTTGGCTTTTTAGTTTCAATTCAACAAACAAACCATTTTTATAGCCATTTTTTGTTGATGATTCATCGACATCTCGATTCCATCTTAAACCTTATTTTCGGGACATGTGGAGCCCAGGAGGTTGGTGGCACCTTAGTTGGGGAAGACTGGCTCGTGGTAATAGTGGAACGGTATCAAATACATCCAACACATGGTTTCCATTTGTTTGATGCCATTCCATTTTCTCCATTCCAGCCATTGTAATGAGCCATCCTCCCTTCAGCAGCCCCATGTGGTATGCTGTACCTGGTGAAATGAACATACAGTACTGTAAATATTTGAGTTCCTAATGGAATAACAGTAACACACAATGTATCTTTAATACCAGTGTGTTTCTCTAAGGTATTGACCCCCAGCTCTTGCTAGCCACTGGGATTGCACTGTAGACTCTAGACCTCTCAACTGCCTCTGGGGCATTCTCATGTTAGCTCCTCGATAACATAACATAAAAACGAAAATTTGTCCTTCTTTGCTGTCAGCCTTGGGATTCAAGCAGGCAAGGCTCTGAGTAGCCTACTGGCCTGCCTCTCAAGCCACAAGGTCACCGCCACTCCAGGACCCCTAAGGCAGTAGTATAACCCTCTCCAGGACCCCTAAGGGCAGCAGTATAACCCTCTCCAGGACCCCTGAGGGCAGCAGGACTCATCCGGAACTCAGGCCACATCATGGACGTGTCCATCCCCTCAATCCTGTTCCGTCTGAAGGGTGGGGGGATTATGCAAGGCTTGTCCCTGCTCCTCTTCCACCGAGCATACCTAAACTAGAGGTTGACCGATTATGATTTTTCAACGCCGATACAGATTATTTGGAAGATCAAAAAAGCCGATACCGATTAATCGGCCAATTTAAAAAAAAAATGTTTTAACCATACTGAATGAACACATATTTTATTTTAATATAATACATCAATAAAAGAATTTAGCCTCAAGTAAATAATGAAATATGTTCAATTTGGTTTAAATAATGCAAACACAAAGTGTTGGAGAAGAAAGTAAAAGTGCAATATGTGCCATGTAAGAAAGCTAAGTTTCAGTTCCTTGCTCAGAACATGAGAACATATGAAAGCTGGTGGTTCCTTTTAACATGGGTCTTCAATATTCCCAGGTAAGAAGTTTTAGGTTGTTGTTATTATAGGAATTATAGGACTATTTCCCTCTATACCATTTATATTTCATTAACCTTTGACTATTGGATATTCTTATAGGCACTTTAGTATTGCCAGTGTAACAGTATAGCTTCCGTCCCTCTCCTCGCTCCTCCCTGGGCTCGAACCAGCAACACAACGACAACAGCCACCATCGAAGCAGCGTTACCCATGCTGAGCAAGGGGAACAACTACTAGAAGGCTCAGAGCTAGTGAGGTTTGAAACGCTATTAGCGCGTGTTAATTATCTAGCCATTTCACTTCGGTTACACCAGCCTCATCACGGGAGTTGATTGGCTTGTGTAGTCATAAACAGCGCAATGCTTGACGCACAACGAAGAGCTGCTGGCAAAACGCCCGAAAGTGCCGTTTACTCGCCTGCTTCTGCCTACCACCAGTCGGTCAGATACTTAGATACTTGTATGCTCAGTCAGATTATATGCAACGCAGGACACGCTAGATAATATCTAGTAATATCATCAACCATGTGTAGTTAACTCGTGATTGTTTTTTATAAGATACGTTTAATGCTAGCTAGCAATTTACCTTGGCTTACTGCATTCTCGTAACAGGCAGCCTCCTTGTGGAGTGCAACGAGAGAGAGGCAGGTCGTTATTGCGTTGGACAAGTTAACTGTAAGGTTGCAAGATTGTATCCCCGAGCTGACAAGGTAAAAATCTGTCGTTCTGCCCCTGAACAAGGCAGTTAACGCACCATTCCTAGGCCGTCATTGAAAATAAGAATGTGTTCTTAACTGACTTGCATAGTTAAATAAAGGTATATATAAAAAATATTAAAAATGGCAAATCGGTGCCCAAAAATACAGATTTCCGATTGTTATGATAACTTGAAATCGGCCCTAATTAATCAGCCATTCCGATTAATCGGTCGACCTCTAACCTAAACCAAAGCTTCCTGGGTCTGTTCTCTTCTCTCTGACCGTGGTGGACACCCTACTGAGCTTGTTCTCCCGGTACAGCTGATTGATTGATTTTGATAGAAGGCTGCTCAGCCGGAGTCAAAATTACTGAACTTATTTTTTACTTTCATTGTTTGCTTATTTTTTCATTTAATATTGTCTTATTGTAATATTTCAGTGTAAGTTGTACTCGCAATTGAGCTTGTTGCTGCCACTTGTACAATGTCTTGCTGAGTAAAATAAACAACATTCTCTCTCTCCATCTCTCAGGGAGACACCTCCCTCTTGGGCTAGCACCTCACCAGGCACCACATCTGTCTGCTAGTCCAGATCGCCCACTGGTCTTACAACCGCCTCCTCTGGCCTGTGGTGGTTCTGACTGGGCTAGACCACTACTGGACTGAGACCACTTCGCTCTGGGGCGAAGTTAGAGATCTAGGATCAGCTTCCCAGTCTCCCCAATCCTGGCGGTAACCATTAGCGGGCAAAATGCTAAACTCACCCAGCATCTCCATCTAGGGGCAACTTCACCCTACACCATGAGGACTCCATGCTGGGATCTAAAGATCGTGTTCTTAGCGGTCATCTCTCTGCTGTGGATTGTGGCCCTGCTCTATGTGTTCCTGGTGTCTGGGGTCATTCTAGTGTTGCGGAACCAGTCTTTTCACCAGCTGCATCAGTGCTGGGTGTTCACTAGCGCTCATACCTCAGTTGGCCGAAGTGCTGCTACTGACTGTGGCCTGTGCAGTGCTGTACGTTCATAGCCACACAGGGTCTACTATGGGGATCCACAGGGGTGGAAGGATGCTCACATGGATTCATCCTCCATTTTGGAGTCACACTGGCAGGCAGTGCAGAGTAGAGGTGTTTCGCCAGGTGTTGTGGATTATCCTCAGAGTGGGCTCTGTTCCTGGTGTTCCTGCCTGTGTCTGGTCTTCCAAGTTGGGATCCCTAGATACCTGGGGCTGAATGATCCCTGGCTCTGTTTACTCAATAGCTTCCTTCTTGGGGTTGTGTTGTGCGTGTGCTGCCTGGCTAGCATTTCAGCTAGCTCAGGGCTCAGTGACTACTGACAGACCTACTGCACCACATGATGCTCTGGAGGAGCTACACTTGTCCCCTAATGCTTAACGCCACACTGAGCTGTAACTGATGCCTTAAGGGCCACTCTGTAAGTCCAGTGACAAGACAAACAATGGAGTCCATATATTGTAGGTCCATTGTTTTTTTTGTCATTATCAGGCGAGAGAGCTGTACAAATCTTAACAGGGTATTTATAAATCACACTCTTGGTCTCGACTTGTAAGATTGTCGTATCTCATGAAATATTAAATATTACACAACGCAAGGTTTGGTTCTGGGTACCGAGAATAATAATAAGACCGACTGGTCAGTTGTCACTCATGTTAACTTGTTTTTAACATGAACACAAAAATATCTGCATATTCACATAGTGATGTGTAGGCCATTGTTGTATTTTGGATAATGATGTATACAATGTAATGAGTTAATTTTATGATGTACAGTTCTGTTTTTTGTACTCTAGTTAGTCTAAACTTTGACTGGCTGATGTACAGCTAATTGCCTATGAGGGATAATAAAGATAATCTATTCTACTTTAAGCTATCAGTGATCGTCTACGACAACACATGACATCAGTCTCGACTCCCAAAGAAAAGAAGATTCCCGACACCAATTGTGACACTACAGAACTTTACTTGAACGTGATCCAAGTTCATTGTTTATACAGTGTATATTTACAAGATGTGAAATAAGGGCGGGAGGAAAAACACAACACGAGATATACAACTGAGGTATTCGCTAAAAGCAAGTACAGGTATGTCGTCATCATTTACTAGTATATATCAATTATGATCCACGATTAAAGACGCAGTGTCCTCTGCTTAAAAAACATTTTATATCACAACATGAGGTAGGAGAACAGTGTCTCGTTTCATGCAACAAAAAAAAGTCTCAATCACACTGTATCGTTGTTGGCAACATGGTATGCAATGATCATACATAGACACTCACTGCCATACAGGTTTCTGAAGAATAAAAAGCCATAAAAAGATAGTTTAAAGAAGAAATGTTATGATTTGTCAGGTGTAGCCTAATAACTCTAAACTGAAAACATGGCATGTTTATCCCAGGCACACATAATATTAAGAACCATTTTGTGAAATCATTAACAAGATGGGACCTAGCTAGGACAGGGTGTAATGTCCAGGTCCCACGCTTGTAGATAAGGGTGTTTGTAAATAAAAATTAAACTACAAAGCATAATTGGAAACAATTGATCTGGCATTATATCACCCATCCAAAATAACTTGTTGCCATTGTTAAAGAGCGCCACTTCTACACTTCATCGCCTTCTTCATTCAAATGGAAAGTTGAGCCATTGTATATATCTCAAAATGTTAAAAATAAATAGATAAAAAAATTGCTGAACTATCCTTTTATGTCTGAGAACAATCCATTGGGGATGTATGTAAAATATATATAAAATGGAAACGATAGTTACTGTTTAGCTGTGCTTCTGAAGCAAGGCCAGGACCAAGCCTAATGGTAATGGTCTAGTTAGTAGTGAGTTGGGTAAAATGCGCCCCTCTAAAAACATTTTTTATTTTATTTTAAACTCTGTACAAAGCACATCCATCTTAGGCTCTGTCCTAAATGGCACCCCATTCCCTATATAGTGCACTACTTTTGACCAGGGCCCATAGGGAACAAAAAGTTGCTTACGGGGTAGAGAACAGGGTGCCTTTTGGGACACAACATTAGTTCTCATAACAATGCGAATGCAAGAGGGCCCAGCCCGCTGTGTTACATAGTATTTTTGACTTCTTTTAATCCATTGTGTCTATCATATCATTATTATGACATTTAACTAAAGTCAATATAGAGCGCCCTCTTGTATATAAAATTCAATTTACACCGACAGAAAATAAAATACAGAAATACATTAGATACCCCAGAACGATTGTTAAAAAACTAAATGCAGTAGACTGTAGAGATAGGTAATTATGGTGATGATAACTGAATACTGATTTATCTTGTGATGTCAACACACTGCAGTTAAAGACTCTATACCCCGAAGAGGACAATTGTCTCTGTGTGTTGGACAAAAATGAGGACAACCACAGTGCTACTTGAGAATACGGCTCTCGCTTTTTCATAGCTACTGTGCTTCGGTCACTTTCAAATCAATGGCATAGAGTCAGTCAGACACAAACTCGACACACACACTTCTCGCGCTCATCTTTGCAGAATCTCATGAGGCTACATTTGTATGGTATGATTCGGTAGTTGGACTTTAGTTCTATTTAGCCATCTTCTAAAGCCAGAAGTATATTTCAACGGTCAAACTAGCTCAGATGCCCTCAGCCATTGCGTCTCCTTGCTAGTAGTGAGACAGGTCAACAACTTGTACGTTGGAGACACTGGCGGCATCCCAAATGGCAACATATTCCCTATATAGTGCACTACAAATCAGGAATAGGGTGCCATTTAGGACAGGCTCTTTTTATTTATTTTTTACAAAACGTATCAATTGAGTGGCCCAGTGAGAAGTAAGAAATCATTCACCTAACAAAACAACTTAGGGGTATCGATCCACTCGTTATATGCAAACTTTAGTTTTGTTTGTTTTCAGTTTCTTTTTTTCTCTTTAAACAAATGTTTGGTGCATTTTCAAATTGTCTGGGTTGAGGGTTTAGCGTACAAAAAGGGAAGGTATTAAGGGAGAAAGATTATACATCATTATTACACAGTCTATCAAGGTGAAATCATCCACAAAAGAAACTAAATGAAAGCAATCAGTTCTGGGGAAGTGCTGTAACAATGCTCTTTCTTTCCTATTCAACTCTGACCTCTGTCCTGTGTCAGGTGGTCACATCTGAACGCCATGCATTTCAACTCCCAACAGCAAGATTACATCCTTTAAAAAGGTGCAATATGATATCATCGTACACAGCAGAGCGACAACAAATTCAAATCTGCCACTATTGGTTAGTCCCCATGTAGGCATGGCCCTTTTTTTATTTTTAAGAGCCAAGTGTCAATCTTGAATTAGGTTGTTGATAATGTGTGAATAGGAAGTCACTCCGCTGCGTATTGCCCCTTTAACAGGGTAAACAACAAGTTAAGTGAATCTTTGAAGAATTCAGAGTTAACAAAAACATCAGGGCTGTTTAGAGCTTCGGGCCTGGCCTAGTTAATATTATAATAACCTTTAAAAGATCATCCCATAACAACACAGTAAATATATTAAATGAATAATGTATGTACAAAGTGAATATAAATCTTTAGTTAATACATTAAATATATTTTTATTTATTGTTTACAATTTCCAAGAAAGGTTTATATGGAACAATGGTCGGTAGAGAGCATACATTTGCAGTATGGATTGGATTTTTCTGCATGCGAGTGAACTTCACGTCACACACCAAGGGTGTTAGTTTCATCGTTGTCGTTTTTCTCCTCATGAAAATAACTTTTTGTAGCTTAGTTGAAACTCGATTACAAAATAAGACCTACTATACTTTAGTACTCTGGCAGAGCATTGAGTATGTTGTAGGGAATTCTCTTTAGAGATCTGCATTGAATGGTTGAGCACAGTGGAATGTCTATCAACTTGCATGTAAAGCAGATGCATAAAAAAAGCAGCTTGTAGTTAAAGCCAAGGCCAAAACCTCTTTTAAACAACTATTTACACGCTGCCTGGCTCTGCCTGGAGGCTATAAATGAAAAACTGTCTGGCAACTAGACAAAACCCCAGTTCTGTGTGTACGTTTGTGGGAGGGAGAGATGGCGATGTGTGTGTGGGGCAGAGAGAGGGGCTCCTGTACCAGCTCCCCGGGGGCAGGAGAGAGAGAGGCCCCAGACTATAGAAACTGCCCCAATTCTGACAGGACAAAAGAGGCTCCTCTCTCCTCCTCATCACCCGCACCCGGCCCACCCATCTCGAGAGAGAGAGAGGGCATCAGCCCCCTGCACTACCTCAATCCCCTTTCTCTCTCTCACTCCTCTCTTCCCCCGCCTCCATTTCTCTCCGCTTGACTGTACCTCCCTCCCTGCATCCTGGTCTTTCCCTCCTCCCTCTCGGGATCTGTTTGTTTAGTGAGTTGGAATAACGCAGAGGAAGCAGGGGCCTGGATCCAAGGCAGCAGCCAGCCCACACCACACTCTGTCAATCTGCACTAATTCCATTCACCTGTGACCCACATTCCACTAAGCAGACAGCTAGGTTCTGCTGCTCTCACGAGAAGGAGAGATGAGGATGGCAAACACACCAACTGCTGCCAACAGGGAAATCAAAACTAAAACAGGACAAACTGCAGATTTCTACAAGGAAATTTGGTGTGTGTATGTGTGTGAGTGACATGTCCTATTAAAACAGACCGAGCCAGACTAGTTCAGGGGTTTGTTGTTGTTCCAGACCACAACAACCTAAGCAGTCCTCAGAGTCACATCACTCATATGTCTTTACATCTTAATATCACTGCAGCATTTTCAGTAGGCTTAACAATGACGACTGCAAATGCTCTGTAATAACGTTTTCCTATACCTTTGTTTTACACATTTAGAACTTTTGTCTTTCAACTTCACTTCTTACCAAGAATAAGAGTACAAAAACAAACATGGGTGAAATGATAATGTCTGTCAATGCAGTCTACTGCTGTGTGTGGCTGGTAGCTGGTCCAGAATGGCTGGGTGTCTGTACAAAGATTGAGAGCACCCACACGGGCACCATCTTGGCTCCAGTTGGCGTGCAAGGTAGTAGTAGAAAGAGCGACTGAGCGCTAGTGTAACCACAGTTCAGAACAGAGTCGAGTGGTGCAGGAGAGAACTGTCTTTCTGTCTGACTGACTTCCCGGTCTCTATGGGGGCGACAAAACATCAAGTCCAAGGAAGGAGGGAGGGATGGAGGAAAGGGTCCTAAAAACATCCAACTCCTATCGGTCTGCCAAGCAGTCATTAGTTTGTTCAGTAAAACTATAAATTAAAACAAACATATACTTCCCAAAATGTAAATACTGTTTAAGGATAGGGGGTGTGAGGAGGAATAAAAAACAAACATAAAACTCATTTCATGTGATGTTAAATAAAAACCAACCGGAGTTCCTTTTCCAAAGAAGTAAAGACGAGGGAGGGACCAGGAAGGAAGGGGGTGAGACAGAGCAGAGAAGCAGCATTGGGAGACAGAGTACTCTGTCTGTCTGTCTGTCTAGGGCTGCCGTCTCTGCCAGCAGGAGGTGAGGGATGAGGGAGTGAGTTGGAGGAACAAACAGAGGGCGCTTGGGGGTGGGGGGTTGAGAGACAAATGGAAAAGGGGAGTTTCGTGAGGGGCTACTTCTGAGCGTGGCCATTCTGCTGCTCGAGGCCTGCGATGTGTCCCTCTTTGTGGGGTGCTTGTGTGGAGGGGGCGGGGTTTGAAGAGGGGCTCCCTGTAGCAATTGTGGTGGCCGAGGAAGACGAGGAAGAGGCCATCTGGTGTTTGAGCTGAGAGATGATTCTCTCCAGCTTCTCCCGAGCATCCCGCTCCCTCTTCAACTCCTCCTGGAGCTCCTCCCTGTCAGCCTCCGCACCATCCAACCTCCCACGCAGCTCTGCCAGCTAAAGAGGAGGAGGAAGGGAGGACGTAAGAAGTAAGAGAGATGAGGTCAGGTTAGTCTGAACTGTCTGAACAGCACACAGACACTCACACACTTAGACACACACACACTTGGACACACACACACAGAAACACACAGCCAGACAGTCTGAGCCAGAAACCAAGGCTGAAGGAGACAGCAGGACAGGAGGGGTGTGTGTGTGTGTGTTACATTCCTTCCTGAGCTCAGCAGCACTATCTGAAAATAAAGCTATGTACTGGAAACCCAAACAAAGACCCAGTGTCCTCTACACACCACTACAGTGTCACAAACAGATATGAGTATATTTTCCCAGAATGACTAAGTGTTGTGTTGTCTGAGGTCAAGCAGGATGTGGTGGTGTGTGTATGGGTGTATCTCCAGTGCCTACCTGATTGGCGTAGTGTGCCTCCTGGTGCGTGTGTATGCTGTTGTCACACACACAGCTCTGCTGTCGCAGCTGTTCCAGCCTGTGCTCCAACTCCCTCTGTTCCTCCCTCACCTGCCCCAGTTTCTGAGTGTGCTCAGTGTGGACTGCCTCCAGTTCACTCTGCAGCTCACGCTGCTCTGCAGACAACTGCTGCAGCCTGGCCGCCTCGCCTCCACGCAGCGCCTCCAACTCCTAGAGACGGAGGGGGGCATGGTCAGTTACATAGCTCTAAATTACACTATATTACACAGAGACAGAGGGAGCGAGAGACAGACACAGAAAGAGAGCGATACGGGGGATGGTACATTCCCCATAAGCAGTTCAGGTCATTGAGGTGTACATGGACATACTAAATGCTTTTGAAATGCTGTCCTATACCTGAAGCGTGATTTCATTAAATTCAACATGTTGAATTCAATGAATTGAAGGGACTCAATATTTGAGACAACCTAACATCTTGGTTCTTTGGTCTACCAAGCCCTCTTGTTGATTGAATCAGGAGTGTTAGTGCTGGGCAGGAACTAAGAAGACCTGAGGAGTCCCTGATGAACAGATTGAGAAATATTGTTTTATGCTATTGACTCCCTGGCTAAATCTGTTTCTATGGGTGGAGTAGACAACCTCTAGTTGTCTCACTGTGTCTTGTGTCTCACCATCTCTAGATGCAGTTGTTTGTGCAGGGTGGAGTGCAGTTTCTCCTGCTGTCTGCTGTACATCTGAACGATCTCCACTACGATCCTGTCCTTGTCGTCCTCACAGCCTGAAGACAGAACATCTTTACTCCCCAGCGCCGCTACCGATGACGCTACCGCCGCAGTCGCTGCGGCTCCCACTACAGCAGAATAACTCTTGTTGCCGGGGCTGGTTTCCATGGAAACTGGCTGCTGGCGCTCCCGGTCGGCAGCGGAAACGACGCGCTGCTGAGACTTGGTCTCGTCAACTACAGGAGAGGCGTGGAGATCTGAGGAGGAAGAAGGAGAAGAAGAAGAGAGGGAAGTTGAGAGATGGAAGCCGTACAAAGTCTCATCCACCTACACAGCATAGCCAACCCACACACATGCATGTGCAACGCAGATATATGGACAAATACACACATCCTCCCACACAGCTGGAGAAGAACCATTCACCTAACAACCCGACACCACATATTCACCCACACAAATGGTCCCCTCATACACACGCACTTCTAGGGCTGAACCCCCAATGGCAGCCCTATTCACTTGCACTACTTTTGACCAATACACTTTTGGCCCACAGAGCTCTGGTCAAAAGTAGTGCTCTATAGGGAATAGGGTGACATTTGGGACACGACCTGGGACTTTAACGCACTAATTTACGACCTGTGTGACAGGAGGGTGCAGCAGCATGGCTGATTCATCCATGTGTGTGTGTGTGTGTGTGTGGTACTGACCCATAGCAGTGTCGCCGTGGCCGTGGGTCAGTCTCCTGCTGTAGTGGTGTTTGAGCAGCACCCCCAGTACCTCAGGGCTGACCTCCGGCTGACCCTTCAGAGACACGTTAGGAGCCACCATCTTATCATATGTATACAGGAAGTGACTAGGGAGAGAAAGAGAGAGTAGACTTTATCAAATATATACAGGTACAGAGTTACACATGCTCACCGTTATTCTACGTATACCACTTGTGCATTTTTGGCACGCGCTTCTAAACGCGCCGCTTCTAAACGCGCTGCTTCTAAACGCGCCGCTTCGCACCGCTTCTAGACCTGGAAGTCATCCGCACCAATGTGACAGAGAAAACACTGTTCAACCGATGAGACTGAAGTCAGCTTGCATGCGACCGGCCCAAGGAGGCTAGAGCGTGATGAGCTCCCCGGCCAAACTCTTCCCTAACCCGGACGGCGCTGAGCCAAATTGTGCTCCGTCCTATGAGGCTCCCGGCCACGGCCCCAGGACTCAGCACTGCAGTGCCTTAGCCCACTACGGCACTCGGTAGGCCCAAAACTATTTGAATTTTAGCAACCACGAAATGGCAGATCGACTTCTGCATAGTGCACACCTTTAATATGGGGCAAGTTTTCACAGGCTAGCGAGACTCCCTGGTGTTCTAGAAAACACTCGGTTCTAAAGTTGCACTTCCGTAACGACCACTGTAAAAACAACCGAATGCGGGGAAACCAGCTTTGGTCTGGTCGGGTCTGAAGTCTAAGGCAGACATGTCCTGTCGAGCGGTCAGTTGTAATCCCATAGTCTAGCCTGTCTGTTTCCTCCCTGTGGTCACATGCTGCCATGCCTCCTATAATGCAGCTAGTCTCCACATGAATCTGGAACCGATTATTGATCAGAAGAACACAAAAGGTCACACTGGCACGGGCCCACGGTCGGGTTAACTAGAGACAGGGTAAAGAGGCAGAGCGGGGTTTCAGCGCTGCTCTAGTAACGCTCCCCGAGAGGACGCTGGGAAAGTTACTTGGAATGGATTCTCAAGGGCCAGGTCTTCCCAGGAGGAAGACTGTAGCTAGCCAGTCCCCAGGACTCTTGGAAGATTAGCCTCCATTGTGGGCTAAAATATATGAAAATAGGAAAACAAAAGTACCTGGGATGGACCATGGCAGGGTGGCCAGGCTCTTCCTTAATGTGGGGGAACAGGCGGTTGAACACCAGAGTAGCCTGGGCTTTAGCCTGTAAACAACATAATAATACATTAATACACATGTTAATATACTGTAGATAAAAAAAATCAAAAATCAAAGAAAAACCAAAAAGGAGAGATCTGTAGATGTTTATTAATTATCATATAAAACCTATACCTGAATGTCAATGTTTGTAGCTATAATTGTGTGTGCATGTTTGAGAAGATTGTCATAAAAACACATGGATTTTTCAATGGCTGTGTGTGTTTAGGGGAGGGTGAGAAGAGAGAAGGAGAGAGAGCATGGCGTGCTTTTTGTGTGGGGTTACGTGGTAAGGGGGTTGGGTTAGGGTCGTAGGGGATTCGAGGAAGGTTGGGGGGGGGTGAGTGTAGTCGATTCAATGTTACATCGTCAGCAGTACACTGCTTCCTGTGTGTGTGTGTGTGTGTGTGTGTGTGTGTGTGTGTGTGTGTGTGTGTGTGTGTGTGTGTGTGTGTGTGTGTGTGTGTACCTTGGTTGCTGCATCGCTGTCGGCCAGTTTACTGTTAGGAGAAACCAGAGGCTCGGGAGGACGCGATCTCTTCACCTGGGTGTCCCTGTCCTCATCTTCCATCTTCCAGAGAGAGAGAGAGAGAGAGAGAAGAGGGTTAGACACTGGAGAGAGAGCGAGACGGGCCTCTGTGTTATGGCGCAGATTAGCCAGACACTTCCACTCTTTTCAAGATGTTATTTTCCAGGACTTTTCAATTATTTTTTTTGGGGGGGGGGGCAGCATTGACTGCACACACAGGCATCAGTTGTTTTATGTATGGGGCTGCAACAAAAATGTCTGCCACTCCCATCCACGCAGTCCAATCTCGCTCTGCTGAAGCTGCTGCCGGTTGTGTGCATGTGTGTTTTTATCCAGGTCACTCTCAGCAAGAGGCCATGAGCTAATGTGTTAATGCTCATCGCGGACAGACAGGGCTGACACACACACAGTACTAATGCAACAGGACGGTTCACAGCTCAATAACATTTCTAACACGCAGCTAAGGGAAGGAGGGATGAAGAGCGTGAGAGAAGCCAGTAGTAGGTAAGCGAGAGAGGTGTGTGTGTGTGTTAGAGGTCGACCGATTAATCGGAATGGCCGATTAATTAGGGCCGATTTCGAGTTTTCATAACAATCGGAAATCTGTATTTTTTGGGCGCCGATTTAAAAGAAATATATATACTTTTATACCTTTATTTAACTAGGCAGGTCAGTTAATTAAGAACACATTCTTATTTTCAATGACGGCCTAGGAACGGTGGGTTAACTGCCTCGTTCAGGGGCAGAACGACAGATTTTCACATTGTCAGCTCGGGGGATCCATTCTTGCAACCTTACAGTTAACTAGTCCAACGCAATAACGACCTGCCTCTCTCTCGTTGCACTCCACAAGGAGACTGCCTGTTACGCGAATGCAGTAAAGCCAAGGTAAATTGCTAGCTAGCATTAAACTTATCTTATAAAAAACAATCAATCATAATCACTAGTTAACTACACATGGTTGATGATATTACCTAGCGTGTCCTGCGTTGCATATAATCTGACTGAGCATACAAGTATCTAAGTATCTGACTGAGCGGTGGTAGGCAGAAGCAGGCGCGTAAACATTCATTCAAACAGCACTTTCGGGCGTTTTGCCAGCAGCTCTTCGTTGTGCGTCAAGCATTGCGTTGTTTATGACTTCAAGCCTATCAACTCCAGAGATGAGGCTGGTGTAACCGAAGTGAAATGGCCAGCTAGTTAGCGCGCACTAATTGTTGTTGTGTTGCTGGTTCGAGCCCAGGGAGGAGCGAGGAGAGGGACGGAAGCTATACTGTTACACTGGCAATACTAAAGTGCCTATAAGAACATCCAATAGTCAAAGGTTAATGAAATACAAAATGGTATAGAGGGAAAGTCCTATAATAACTACAACCTAAAACTTCTTACCTGGGAATATTGAAGACTCATGTTAAAGGAACCACCAGCTTTCATATGTTCTCATGTTCTGAGCAAGGAACTGAAATGTTAGCTTTCTTACATGGCACATATTGCACTTTTACTTTCTTCTCCAACACTTTGTTTATGCATTATTTAAACCACGTTTCATTATTTATTTGAGGCTAAATTGATTTTATTGATGTATTACGTTAAAATAAGTGTTCATTCAGTATTGTTGTAATTGTCATTATTACAAATAAGTAAATAATTAGTATTATTATTATCTATATATATATATATATATATATATATATATTTGTAAAATATTTTTATAGATATTTTTTTTTAAATCGGTATCGGCTTTTTGGGGTCCTCCAATAATCGGCATCGAAAAATCATAAATCGGTCGACCTCTAATGTGTGTGTTTACGCATTAGGCTTGGCCATGTGTGTGTTTACATGTATATCATTGGTCTGACCCTCCTCAGCAGTGGAAGCCAGTGTGAATATTCCCGACTGTGTGTATGGGGTGCGCGATCTGTGTCTGAAATTTTTTGCTGTATTTCTCAGAGGCAGTGCACACTGCGAGCGAGAGTGAGAGAGAAAAGATAACCAACAACAAATCAGCCACTGCAGTGGTGAGGCAGTCCGTCTCCCTCTCTCGCCATTCCTCCCTCCCCCTTTTTCTCTCCATCACCTCCATCTCATATTAAACCACACAAACACCAGGGAGAAACAGGGAACCATTAGAAATCTGTGCTGATGTGACACATCCCCGAGAGCACACAGTGTTCTACAGGAGCACCAGAACATACTGTCGGGCTGCATCACGGCCTGGTAAGGCAACTCCACCGCCTCTGACTGCAAGGCTCTACAGAGGGTGGTACGCTCAGCCCAACGCACCATTGGTTGCTCACTGCCTGTACTCCAGGACACAGCTGTAACCCTGTGCATGTGACTAATAAACTAAATTAAACATATACATACACACAAACGGATTATTGCGTGACTCTAGTGTGTGAGCATGTGTGCTTATATACCTATATATACACACACACAAGTAGCTATGTGGGAGCCCCACAAACTGCATGACAATGTGGATTAGTATTCTAGGCACAGGAACAGCTTTTCCCTACTGTTATAATCTACCAGCCACAAACACACAAACTGCCAGGGTTCATGTCTCTACTCCACATCTCATCCACTGCTGAGGGTCAGACCAATGATATACATGTATTCATTAGATGAATGACAGGGGGCGCCGTCCGTCAGTAATGACACTCCCAAGGAACAGCCTCCATAGAAATTGACAGCATTTCAATGTCATTTTTCAAGGACAAAAACACATGCATTTAAGTATTTCTTTGTTGTAGTGTGGACTCTAAAATGTTTTTATATTTTCCATTTTTATTGAGAAAGTATTGGCTTCTTTCAGTTCATACAATACTATGTATTTGTCTCTAATGAAATAAAATGTGTATTTATCTTCTAAAAAACAAAATGTCGATTACTATAATGTCAGCTGGAGAAGTTAACGCATGATCCCATAATAATGTTTTCAACACCGCTGACCAATTTAAGATCTGATGTAAAATACTCCCCAATGAAGCCAGTAAAAAGAAACTGCATTAGAGTCAAGAAGACCAATAGTTAACTCTAAGTACAATGAACCTAGGAACTCGTTCACTCAGACTGTAAAAAAACACCAGGTTCAATGGTCTTTTTGTATTCATCATGCCATGTAAGGTTCAATTGTACACATGTATCACCACTTCATCCATGTTTAATAACATCAACAATGGGTTATCATTTTGTCTCTACCTCATATTATAAGCTCAGCAATGCAGACATGGATGTAGGCAATGCAGAAATGTTCCAAAACACAATTAGTGGGAAAACATTGTTCTCAAAGGCACCTGTGAGTGGTTTCATGTGTCAGAAATTAAAATATCCATTACAAATGAAGAGGGGAGATCTAAAGATGCATCAACTAGCAGGGTTATTTATAGGATTAGGATTATCATCAACTAGTAGGGTTACTAATATGACTAGGATTATCATCAACTAGCATGGTTACTAATCTGACTAGGATTGTCATCTACTAGCATGGGTTACTTATAGGATTAGGATTATCATCAACTAGCAGGGTTACTAATATGACTAGGATTATCATCAATGAGCAGGGTTACTAATATGACAAGGATTATCATCAACTAGCAGGGTTACTAATATGACAAGGATTATCATCAACTAGCAGGGTTACTAATATGACTAGGATTGTCATCAACTAGCATTGGTTACTTATATGATAAGGATTATGCCTTTGCTGTTGAACAATAAAAAAAAAAGTTGATTTGAAAACCAAAAGAACATGAGAAAAATGCTCGTTTCAATGGCATATTAAGTGTTTATCAAATAATTCCTCAATATTTCTAAGGTCCCATTTTGGCTACCATGCTAGGCTACTTTGAAACAAAGTAAGACCAGCTTCATAAAATTACACAAAATCTCCAGGTTTTAAACAATTATGTTCCTGGTTAGATAGTTTCAAAATTCTGACCGATTTTTGTGCGGTGCCGTGCGCAACAGGCATCCCCACAGCATGATGCTGCCACCACCATGCTTTCACCCTTGGGATGGTGCCAGGTTTCCTCCTGACGTGGCACTTGGCATTCAGGCCAAAGAGTTCAAGCTTGGTTTCATGCACTGTCAACTGTGGGAGCTGTATATAGACAGGTGCATGCCTTTCCAAAGCATGTCCAATCAATTGAATTTATCACAGGTGAACTCCAAGTTGTAGAAACATCAAGGACGATCAATGGATACAGGATGCACCTGCGCTCAATTTCGAGTCTCATTGAAAAAGGGTATGTAATAGGTGGGGGTTCAAATAAATTATAAAACATTTCTACAATCCTGTTTTCGCTTTGTCGTTATGGGGTATTGTGTATAGATTGATGAGGGGGAAAAATATTTTAATCCATTTTAGGAAAAGACAGACAGACAGAGATACAAAACACTTAAAAGTTTCCTGATCTTTCTTATATCTCTATATATAGGGGCGGCAGGGTAGCCTAGTGGTTAGAGCGTTGGACTAGTAACCGGAAGGTTGCAAGTTCAAACCCCCGAGCTGACAAGGTACAAATCTGTCGTTCTGCCCCTGAACAGGCAGTTAACCCACTGTTCCTAGGCCATCATTGAAAATAAGAATTTGTTCTTAACTGACTTGCCTAGTTAAATAAAGGTAAAATAAAAAATCTCTCTCAGATATATGGCATTTTAGAAAAATGGTATTTTAGATTTGGGGGGGATATCTGTTGTTCCATGTAGTGAATATGTTATTCAATGCATTTGCATTGGCTAATAGCAGTAATGCCAAATTCATTCTTTCACCCAATAATTATTATATTTTTTTTATATTTAAGGGGTCTTAAAATTTTAAATCAAATAGCTAAATGATCATTGGCATGACCATCTTAACAATTCCATATGTTACCCTAGAACCCCACACCCCCGGATTAGACAGGGCTTAGACTCTAGACGGTTAAGAAGGGGCCAGGAAAAGACAGAGGAGCTGGTCTCTACAAGGAAGTAAAACTCTGTTTGGGTTAGTATTCTCCCTCTCCCAGACAGAGAACAAGGGAGAAAAAGACACACAGCAGTCAGTGGGTCCGCCCTGTCTGCAGTCTACCACATCCTGTTCCAGAGCTCACTGTTGTTAGAGCAGTATCAGAGTTCACTCTGTGTGTGTGTGTCTCTCTCTCACTTGATTCTCTCTGTGCCCTAAGAAAAACATGCTGAAATAACCCTTGTGACTGTCTGGTTAAACAAACACACAGACACACACCTGTTCCTCTGTCTCTTTCCTTCATACAAACACAGGAAGGAAAAACAAAAGCAGACAGACATAAATATCAGTCAACACACACACACACACACACACACACACACACACAGAGATAAGGACAGGTTTGTTCCTGACCAGAGTTGGCTGCTGGCCTGAGGCACATTTTTCAGGCCACATGGGCACTGTCTAGACGCCTGTCATCAGTGGCAGCGTCACACACACTCCGTCTGCCCCTCCCAGCCCCTCAGTCCAATCTCTCCCTTTTCAGCCATCTCCAGGCTGAAGACTAGTTTCGTCTAGTCTGCAGCCTAGTTTCGTCTAGATAATTAATTACCCAGCTGTCACTGCTTACCTCTGAGTCATCTCAAAAAACACACACACATAGAGAGTGAGTGGGAGGACAGGATGATGACGCACCTCACAGTAAGCACACCAGTGTACACACAAACGTAAACAAACAGTAAAGGGACATAGACAAACGGACAGGACCGGCACCAGGGGATATTGCTTTGGGAGTACAGTACAGTAGTATTTCTCTAATGGATGTACAAACGGAGGAATTGATTCCTGTCAGTCAGAATCCCATCTGATGATGAATCTGTCATGTTGTTGTGATGATGAGAGGAGAGAAGCAGAGGGCATGCAACAAGCAAGTAACACACACACACACACACACACACACAGCCATCCATGAGTCATCAGGCTACAGAGCTACAGGAAGCAGAGCAGTGACGGGGAGGAAGTGACCCAAGTGAAGAGGCTGGGAGCTGTGTGTGTGTAGACAGATGGCCCTGACCCTCTGCCCATGGGTACCATAGCCTGTGTGTCACAGGAACCCTGATGATGCCACTACACAGAGTGTGTCACTCCCTCGAGCATGCTGATAATGGCCCCACGTCATACCTTCACAGTCCAGTAGCAACAAAGTAACGTACATTAGGGATGTGACAGATGGAGAGAAAAATCTGAATGTTTAAACAAAACACAAAAAAAAGACTGGTTCTCCACTTCGTTCATGTGGCTTGCCTTCGCTGCCATTTCTCCAACATAACGACAATGACGTAGTGGACTCCTTGCACATCAACTCCTATTTCTGAGTTTCAAGATTAGTTGCCGTACTTCCAAGAACACAAATACCTGCATCTTTCATAGCGAGCGAGAGAGGATCAACCACCAGGCAGAGTTAGTGCACTAGGCCCATCTATCGGCAATCAAAAGCTGCATCTCGCAATGGAATGCTGTATCTCGCAATTTCGTGGCTTGCAATGTCTCCCAACTTCAGTAAAGCCTATCGTCAATTAATAAACTAGGATACTGAGATGAGTGAGATGCAACACGACGCTCTCACACAGCATCTCCGCACAGGTTCACTTCAGGCTGTTCACAGCATGGTAGCCAGGGCACCAAAATAGTGGAGAAGTTGAGCCTCTAACTTCAACACTCTAAATTGTTGCAGAAATTGAACCACTACACTGTTTACTTTCTGCATCGACGTCAAAATGTTTATTTTCTTCTTAACGTTAAGGATCCGTTTAAACCCTCAACGTGCCCAAACTATACAGGATTGAACCCCCCTCATGTCCATGGATGACACACATGCTGTGTGTGTAGTGTCTCAGTGATGTGCAATAGGCAGTGTGTGTACTATCCGTTTATGACAACAGATACAACAGTACTGTATATTCTCCTAAAGGCTGTGTTTTCCTCAGCTACCTCACGACTAGAGGCCTGACTGTCAGCACCCAGTTGGGTAAGGAGGGAAAACAGTTCTATTCTGGGAGCCCAAAAGGTTGGAGGAGATTCTCCTGAGGTTCCTAATGACAAGAGGACACGGTGTAAGTGCAGCTAGCTCGCAGAAGATCCTCCGCCTCTATCGCCTCTGCTTCCAGGCTTCCTCGTGTTTTTTTCCAATAAGCCATAGTGATGAACGAGACTTTGTAGTAAAGTAATGCGAGACTGTTGCTTCTGTAACTAGCAAGCTTCAAATTCAAACACATTGGCAGCCATGTTGACATGGGAGCTACCAACCAAAATGAGGACAAACTTGCTTTCATTAAAACAAGGGACATGAGAGCAACCAGCTACCACCACGCATTCCATTAACACACACCATTACACACACAGACAGTGTGAATACCTAATCACACACCATGGGTGGGTGCGTCCCACATAGCACCCTATTCAGAGCCTAAAACAAACTTTTTGGTCCACCAGCCACTGTGGCAGGGAGACAACAAACAAAAAAACAGCCACAGATGTTTTACCAGACAAAATATTTTGTCATAATTACTTGTTTTACATGAATGAGCATGCTTTGTAATGTTTGTTAAACAATAAATGTATTACTAGTAAGAAGTGATGTGGTATATTGATACATTTTATTTCCTTTTTTTTGTAACCAGAGTATCACTGAACAGACAAAAAAAAAAAGTTGGCTGTCACTTTAAGGGCGGGAGGTTACCTTGGCAACGAGGGCAGGGCACTCAAACTCTCAAGTCTTGTGACAGTGTGCCTATGGGGTAGAGAATTTGACCAGTAGCCGATGCATCTTTGCTAGCAGTTGAAGCAAACTCAAACATTGGAAGACAACCTTTCTTGTAAACAAAACAATGTAAATAGCCAAGACACAAGGATAAAGTTTCACTTTAGTACTTTTGAGAAAATTACACTAACTTTCATGCCTGTGCACAGCGCTTCTAAAAATGAGCCAAATCACAGTACGCACAGCTCCCCAGCCAGGCAGTGTGGCTGTGTGGGATAAACAGTTGAAGTCGGAAGTTTATATACACATTAGCAAAATACATTTAAACTCAGTTTTTCACAATTCCTGATATTTAATCCCAGTAAAAATTCTCTGTCTTAGGTCAGTTAGGATCACCACTTTATTTTAAGAACGTGAAATGTCAGAATAATAGTAGAGAGATTTATTTCAGGTTTTATTTCTTTCATCACATTCCCAGTGGGTCAAAATTTTACTTACACTCAATTAGTATTTGGTAGCATTTGCATTTTTGTGAAGTGCACCAGTCCCTCCTGCAGCAAAGCACCCCCACAACATGATGCGGCCACCCCTGTGCTTCACGGTTGGGATGATGTTCTTCGGCTTGCAAGCCTCCCCCTTTTCCCTCCAAACACAACAATGGTCATTATGGCCAAACAGTTCTATTTTGTTTCATCAGACCAGAGGACATTTCTCTAAAAAGTACAATCTTTGTTCCCATGTGCAGTTGCAAACTGTAGTCTGGCTTTTTTATGGCGGTTTTGGAGCAATGTCTTTGTCCTTGTTGAGCGGCCTTTCAGGTTATGTCGATCTAGGACTCGTTTTACTGTGGATATAGATACTTTTGTACCGGTTTCCTCCAGCATCTTCACAAGGTCCTTTGCTGTTCTTCTGGGATTGATTTGCACTTTTCGCACCAAAGTACATTCATCTCTAGGAGACAGAACGCGTCTCCTCCCTGAGCGGTATGACAGCTGCGTGGTCCCATGGTGTTTATACTTGAGTACGATTGTTTGTACAGATGAATGTGGTACCTTCAAGCATGTGGAAATTGCTACCAAGGATGAACCAGACCTGTGGAGGTCTCCAATTTTTTTTCTGATGTCTTGGCTGATATCTTCTGATTTTCCCATGATGTCAAGCAAAGAGGCACTGAGTTTGAAGGCAGGCCTTGAAATACATCCACAGGTACACCTGCAATTGACTCAAATTATGTCAATTAGCCTATCAGAAGCTTCTAAAGCCATGACATCATTTTCTGGAATCTTCCAAGTGGTTTAAAGGCACAGTCAACTTAGTGTATTTAAACTTCTGACCCACTGGAATTGTGATACAGTGAATTATAAGTGAAATAATCTGCCTGTAAACAATTGTTAGAAAAATTACTTGTGTTCTGCACAAAGTAGATGTCCTAACCGACTTGTCAAAACTATAGTTTGTTAACAAGACATTTGTGGAGTGGTTAAAAAATGTTTTAATGACTCCAACCTAAGTGTATGTAAACTTCCAACTTCAGCTGTATTATAGGATTAATAGTTCTGTGTGATTAGCCACCAGCGATGAAACAAAATGACAAACACTTTGAAAACAGCTACTGCTTCATTCATTTCGCTAGAATTTGAGCTCATACGTGACTGCGAATGAAATGCTTGCGCTCTGGAGCCCTGACCACGCACCAACGTGGCTGGCGAAATATACATATTACCTGCCAATTCCAAAATCTACCGACATTTGGCAGGTCGCGGGTGTTAATTTTAGACCCTGACCCCATTCCCTTCATAGTGCTCTACTTTTCACCAGACCCTAATGGGCACTGGTCAAAAGTAGTGCACTATAAAAGGGATTATTTATTTAGGATGCACGTCATCGCTTCCCCATGGAAATGACAGCCATTACAGAACCTGCTGCAGATATAGAAGTAGTAAAGGGGAGCGAAGAGGATTCCTTTAATGGAATACGGTCTTTTCCCTCTTCCCACATTTGCATCATGTATAATGGAGAGATAGATGGTGGAAGGAGAGAAGGATGGAGAAAAGAGATGTACAGAGACTAGAGAATGTGCAGTTTTAATATGTTCCTGTGTGTGTGTGCATACACACATCCGTCTGGTTGCTCTGGGAGACTAGACACTGGGCAGTTAATCTTCTCATTGACCAATGTATTTATGTACTACTAGCACTAAAAGGCAACATATTCTCTATATAGTGCACTACTTTTTGATCGAGGCTCAGGCTGTATATAGAAAATAGGGTGCCATTTGGGACACAACCCTGGTCCCATGCTAACAACCTCATCTCCATGTTCTCCTCTCGATCCTCCCGCCTTCCTCTATGTTGTTGGAGCCAGCTCTGTCTATCTGTCGACTTTAGGTAGTGAGACAAGGGAACAGGCGTGTTTGTGTGTGTTTAGTCTGCTGCCTGACTGGCTGGTTGGCTCTGGGCTGGAGTGCGTATGAAGCAAGCTGCAGTTAGAAAACCCCTTCCCCCTCCCCCTGACAGGGCCCCTCACTGCCAGAAACAACAGGGCAGGAGCATAGCTCTATGGAGAGAAGTGAAGTTTCCCTAGTAATTCTACAGCGCATTTCCATACAGGATTTACCTCAGTGTATTACCCAAGCTATCGAAACACAATTTCTCTAGTATAACATAAGGGTGTGTACTAGGGGTGTAACGGTACACTTACCGTACCATTCAGACCGTGAACCTGAACGAATACAATAAAAAAAATGTACAAAATGAAAATAAAAAAATAAAAAAACACTAGGCCAGGCAATAAAACACTAGGTAACAGGCTATGCCTACGCCTCGAAGTAGGCCTAATGCCTCGAAGTAAATCTGAACTGAAAACACATTTCAGGTTATTCTGTTAAAACTAGAGCCTATGCGCACGTCCTATTCAAAACTATAATCTTAATTGGCACATTTCAAACTGTCCTTTTGCGAGGCGCAGCCGAGAACTCGTTCTGTGCGACAGTGAGTGGTGGGGTCGATAAACCAGGAGGATCCTCAAATCAGCATTTAAACCAACAGTTTGGGAAAATGTTGGCTTCCCAGTAGATTAAAACGGTGATGGACAGATGTGGATAAAATGTTAACAGCATGTCGCCACGCTCAATGAGAATAGCCTATGCAGCTGCCAATACCTCCAATATGTTGACACATTTACGCTGACACCCCCCCAGTATACCAGAGAAAGATGGAAACGCAAAAAAAAAAAAAAAACATTCCCCCTCTGCATTCAAGTAGCACTTGGCAGCTGATTCTGAACGGGCCAAAGAAATTAAAGGAGCGATAGGTAGGCGGTTTATATATTTACAGTCTCTGGTTTATAGCCGAGGATATGCGCCCGTTTTCGGTGGTTGAGAATAGAGGGTTTCAGCACATCGTGAAAGTGCTTGAGCCACGTTACAAACTTCCCTCTTGCAGTTTTTATTGAATTGGCCAATGCACTCTGTTGTGTTAGCCCATCACATTACCCCAGAGTGGGAGACATACCGTGCTACAGACACGCAACCTTTATGAGAATCACGAGTGCACATCTGGCACGGTCAGTGCAATCCTGGATCGCCCCTACACTGAACGCCAACCTCTAACCTCACCATAACCCTTCCTTAACCATTTTAAATGGCAACTTCAAGGATACCGGATTGCACGGACCCATCCCGCACTGAAGGAAGCAGTGTCATGGTGCGTTCGTAGCCAAGTGGAAAGTGGGAATTTACCACATACAACTGGGGAAAATCCACTTTAACGGCCCTCAAACTGGTAATTACTAGTGGGAAACTCGTCTTTCATCCCGAGCACCCACTTCTCACACATGGTGACCTCTGATGTCACCTACTAAGAAAAGGGCCTCCAACAGCATTTTCGGCAGTTAAATGCAACAAAACATTATTTATAAAAAGCAATCTATTAATGTGTTTTTTTTAACACAAAAATTTGTTTACAAGCATGATAGCTGTACTTTTTGTTTATGGTTGACGGTTTATTGGCCATTAGCCAATCGGCATTTCTCAATGAGTTCAAAATCACATGAACGCATCCAACTGGTACTTACAACTTCACAACTGGTAAATTCCCACCTCCCACATGGCTACAAACACAGCATCAGAGTGGAAACTTGAGGCACATTATAACAATCCGGTCTCAACAGACAACGCAAGAAACATTGTGACTGCGGAAAATTGTCAATAGCATTTAATTTCCCAGCTGTACCAAAACGTGACCCAAAAACCGCAATACGTACTGAACCATGGTTTTGATGAACCATTACACACCTAGTGTAACCAAACTGGTAATTACTAGTGGGAAACTCGTCTTTCATCCCGAGCACCCACTTCTCACACATGGTGACCTCTGATGTCACCTACTAAGAAAAGGGCCTCCAACAGCATTTTCGGCAGTTAAATGCAACAAAACATTATTTATAAAAAGCAATCTATTAATGTGTTTTTTTTAACACAAAAATTTGTTTACAAGCATGATAGCTGTACTTTTTGTTTATGGTTGACGGTTTATTGGCCATTAGCCAATCGGCATTTCTCAATGAGTTCAAAATCACATGAACGCATCCAACTGGTACTTACAACTTCACAACTGGTAAATTCCCACCTCCCACATGGCTACAAACACAGCATCAGAGTGGAAACTTGAGGCACATTATAACAATCCGGTCTCAACAGACAACGCAAGAAACATTGTGACTGCGGAAAATTGTCAATAGCATTTAATTTCCCAGCTGTACCAAAACGTGACCCAAAAACCGCAATACGTACTGAACCATGGTTTTGATGAACCATTACACACCTAGTGTAACCACTGGTGTTAGTCAAAAAACTTTCCTTCCTTTCCTTAGCTGTGGCTGTTTAGAAATAACGTAGTGACTCTCATTAAACATCTACAACCACAACTGTGAGCAGGTTGTTATTACAGCAGAGGAAAATAAATAAAAACGGGGAGAGAAAAAAAAGACTAACACATCCACACGGGGGGGGCGAGAGAAAGAGGCTGGGAGCGAGAGGGAGACATAGGGAGGAGTCCAGCTCTAGCGTGTGATTGGCTGAACATGAGGGTTGAAACAGGCTGAGTATTTCGTTCAGACGAGGTCTTGTGAGGTTAGTCTCCCCCTGGACAAGGAGAAGAAGAGCAGAGGAGCGAGGAGGGGGAGGAAAGAGGGAGAGGAGAGCAGGGTTCATACACATGTTGACAGATGGAATTTCATGACTTTTCTGTGACTTCATGACTTTTAACCAAATTTCCATGATCAACAATTGGCAGCGTCTCTATGTATTTACAAAAAAAGTAAGCATATTGTGGTAACAACACTGGGAGGCTGCTCTCTGATGCCATGTACCACCTCCTGTCGTTGTTGTTAGTCAACTGTATAACACACACACACACGTGGTCAACCCTAAGGCTGGAGACCTACTGGGTGTGCAGGCTTTTGATCAAGCCCTGCTCAAACACAAACACATCAGAGCCAGTTTACGAAGGTCCCGTTGAGCAGCTCATTTCGAAAATGTGGTTTGTTAGAGGGGAACTGTAATAAAAGTTTGCACGCCCATTAGCTCTCCTGAAGGACAGTTGACCAACCTTGATGTACAGTGCCAGTCAAGGTTTGGACACACCTACTCATTCAAGGGTTTCTTTACTTTACTATTGTCTACATTGTAGAATAATAGTGAAGACTATCAAAACTATGAAATAACACACATGGAATCATGTAGTAACCAAAAAAAAAAAAAAAAAAAAAAAAAAAGTGTTAAACAATTCAAAATATATTTTCTATTCTTTGAAGTAGCCACCCTCTGCCTTGATGACAGCTTTGCACACTCTTGTCAGACTGTCTCTCTCTCCTTGAGGAACAGCCTACACATCTCACAAACACATGCTGGTGATGCGCACAACCAGATAATGTGTCATTCAGATCCTGGCTGATATGTAGATTTTTATTTGGTTGCTAAAATATTTAAAAACTTTTCCTAAATAACTGATATTAACAGAAATTAAGTGAATTTCCATTACTTTTCAGATTTGATCATTTTCCAAAACTTTTCCACACCATTTTAAAATTCCATCACTTTTCCATGACCGTACAAACACTGGGAGTATAGTGGGAGACGAGGGGGTAAAGCGGCTTTATAACATACTTCATGAGGGTTTTGCATGCCTGAGCCGTGCGTAGAGCGAAAGAGAGAGTCAGAAACAAGAGTGGTCTGCTGAGTTATGTAAGCATCAACTTATCGTCTAGTTTCAATGCTTATTTTGCTATGGTCTTCTAATTGGGCCCTCAGGGATGTTGACTGTTTAAAATGTAAAAAATGTGGTGGGGCAGGGCTCCAGACACGAAGTGGGAAAGTCTGTTCTGTTCAAGAAATCTGCAGAGAGTAGAATGCTCTAGTCTAGAATAATTTGGAAGAGACAGACAAGTGACCCCCACTCCTATAATTCCAAAGCCCTCAAATGCCATGAGGTGCCATAGAGAAGAGTCCCCTCAGCCAGCTGGCCCTGAAGCTAAGTTCACTAACCACTACCAACCCAATAAAGCCTCAGGACAGCACTCAGAAAATCAGGCCCAACCAAATGATCACAAAGCAAAATATATCACCTATTGGAAAGACACACAAACAAAAAAAATGGTCGAACCTCCATGCGATTTGGTACACAATAGAAAATTGAGAAAAACATTGACTATGTACAGATTCAATGAGCACAGACTCAATAGAAACAGGCCATCACAGCAGATCTGGCTACCCAGAGAGGACAGGTTGTGCCCACTCTGCCCTCAGAGGTCGAGAGAGAGAGCTGCGAGAACTACACAGACTTAGTGGCAATCTTTTTTCTTCCCCAAAATTGAAAAAAAATCCAAAGATTTTTAAACAAAATCTGAAAAACCCCTTTTTGCCATATTAGTTGCAAATGATGTAGCTCCCTGAATCCTGACACACGGGTAGGGACAACCAGCAGAATGACAAACCACAGTAATAACATTTCTACCTGTGTTTTTCTCACTATTTCATGATTGTCCTCATTCATTTCTTATTGCATTGTCCTGTTAATTGCTACTGAGTATTATCATTTTTCCTATTATCAATCTGCATCCTCATTGATTTGATATGTGTGTATATTTGCTTTGGCAATGTATGTGGTAACACTTTCCATGCCAATAAAGCCAATTGATTAGAGAGCAAGAGCGAGAGAGAGAGAACTTGAGAGAGCACGTGAGACAGAATGCAGGTCTGGTCTGTGGTAATGCAGTCACTGGTGTGTAAATAGCCAATAGAGGAAGCATAGAGAAGCAGCTGTCTGAACAGCAGTCGTCGTCGTCTGGGACCTGCCGACACAGACACGCACAGGGAGTGTTGTCTGTCTACCACAGCTGACATGGTGCCAGGGCTAGAACTACAGGGGTGGATTGCTATAGGGCAACATGGCTGGCTCTTCTGGACAACTCTCAGGCACACAGACAGACATGTAAATGTTCCCAGCCTCACACACTATCCTAACAAGTACGTCACAAAGTGTTTTTCCTAATCTGAATGTGTGTATATCAGGACACTGTGTCCCTCCAGACAGTCTAGCAGGTATTTCACAACCAGGCCAAGGAGGAGTCACACACTGGGAATTTCTGCTTTCCTCTAATCAGGGAACAGAGACAAAACGCCTCCCAACATAGATGACGCCACCCTATCAATCTGTGTGCGTGTCTGTCCGAGAGGGAAGTACAAGCTGCTTGTCATCCCCGCAGGCTCATTACATCATTGTTTTAGACGCCAAACACACAAACGCTGTAAAGAGCCGCCAGTTATAGTCATCTGTTGTAGCATCTGTCTGTTGTCTCACCAACATCTCGGTTGACACTATCATTACTAGAGAACGACTGATAATTGGGAATCCTAACCCAAAGGGTAACCATAACCTGAAGGTGTTCCTAATGTTTTGTACACCTAGTGTATGTGTATTAAAGAAGGAAAAGGTTTGTATTTGGTCCCGTATTCCTAGCACACAATGACTACATCTAGCTTGGGACTCTACAAATGTGTTGGATGCATTTGCTGTTTTGGTTGCGTTTCTGATTATTTTGTGCCCAATAGAAATGAATGGTAAATAGAAATGAATGGTAAATAGAAATGAATGGTAAATAACGTAGTGTGTCATTTTGGAGTCACTGTTACTGTAAATAAGAATAGAATATGTTTCTAAAAACGTTTACATTAATATGGATGTTACCATGAATACGGTAAGTCCTGAATGAATCGTGAACAATGATGAGTGAGAAAGTCACAGACGCTCAAATGCCATACCAAGACATGCTAACCTCACCATTACAATAACAGGGGAGGTTAGCATTTTTTGGGGGGGGGTATGATATTTATGCCTCAAACTTCCTCACTCATTATTTATGATTCATTCAAGAAGTTAAATCTGCTTTGGATTTTGTTTCCTTGCCATGAGTCTCGCGATACTGGTATCGTCCAGGCCGTAGCGAACAGCCACAAAAAAAACACAGCCAAACACCTAAACTAACAAAAACATCACAAAATCTCATCATAATATATGCACGAACCGCTGACTGGATAGCATGTGATAGGCTTACCTAACCAGTCAGTGGTAGGCTACATGATACACCATAAGGTACGTGTGTGTGTGTGTGTGTGATTAGTCTGCTCTGTGGTGGAGACGTGTCTGCGTGACTGAGTGGCCCCAGGTCGATCTGTCTGACACTCTCAGACGAAAGTGAGACAAGCCGAGGAGCGAGGGAGGAGAGGGAGAGAGAAAAGGGGGGGTAGGAATGTGGTTTGGGCACTAGACTAGACACCAGACAGTATTTCCGGCAGAATCACGCACACACGTCAAACACACAGGGAGGGGGAGGCTGGGGCTTCTCTCTCTCCTCACGCTCTTTCTCTCTCTTTCTGCCAAACACAAAACACAGTGGACAGGGAGTGCCAAATGACTGTACAGCAGGTAGTGTTCTCACACCTGTCTGCGCGCACACACACACACACACACACACACACACACACACACACACAGAAACTAAAGCCTGTCTGCTCCGAGTCCATAGTCTCTTATTTAACCCATGTGCCAGGCGGCTACAGAGAAGACAAATTACTTGACCTAGAAAACACCAATTAAAGACAGTGTTTATCTCAGCAATACAAAACTGAGCCTACGTCCCAAATGGCACCCTATTCCAAAGATAGTGCGCTACTTTTGATCAGACTTATGGGTCCTGGTTAAAAGTAGTGCACTATATAGAGAATAGAGTGCCATTTGGGACGCACATGATAGTCCGGTTTGGTCAAGAAGAAAACATGAGACATGGATGTGAACCAGTCAATGGAAGGGAAACAATCTATAGCTTTTTGTGTTTTCAGCTATAAAAACAAAAAAGAGAGTCGCACACTCCATATAGATGTATAAACTCCAAGTAATTTATTGAGTAAAAGAACCAACGTTTCAGCATCCCTGCCTTCTTCAGGGTGTCTGACATTTCTATAGGTCCCAGCCTGTGCACTGCTCTCTCTCTCCCACTGTCACTTTCTTTTTTGTAAGAATGACGGAAAGAAAAAAAACATCAAAACCCCCTATCTGGTCTTTAGTGGAAAGCACTGGTGGTGGTGGTGATGCAACATGGGCATTCCCCCATGCAAGGGCTTGGGTTGCCTGTTTCTGTGCACTTCCAGCTAAGTGGTACAAAAAAAGATCAAAGGATGGTTTCCCGGAAACATCTTAAGCCTAGTCCCCGTTGCGAAGACATTAAAACATAATTCAACAATAGATTTTTTTTTATTGAACTATATGAAAAACTTAAATGCAATGAACTTATAAAAAATATAAATGTTTTTTAAATATATTTAACCTTAATTTAACTAGACAAGTCAGTGAAGAACAAATTCTTATTTACAATGACGGCCTAGGAATAGTGGGTTAACTGCCTTGTTAACTGCCTTGTCTGGGTAGGAAAAACAGATTTTTACCTTGTCAGCTCGGGGACTCGATCTAGCAACGTTTCGGTTACTGGCCCAACACTCTAACCACTAGGTTACTTGCCAACCCAAGATAATTTGCCCAAGATAATCACAAGACATGAACAAAATGAACCAGTGATTCGTATTTTCCTGCAACTTTCTGAAATGGAACACGAATGCCCACTTTGTGTAGCTGCCAGTGATGATGCTAATCATAACCTTCTGGTAGAGATGGAACAGCTTTCCCAAAAACCACCTAAATGAAATGTTAACTACAAAGTAGCCTATGCCTACATGGCAGAATGATGATTATTTGCATAAATCCAGTGTCCATTTGTTTTGCCAACTCTGCAATCACATGAGCGCTACAGAAAAATTGCTAACCAAACAACGGTCTCCTCCTCTTTTTACGGACCTCAAAAGTCTCCTGATGCGTTTTAAGTATTGTTGTGAACTAAAAACATAAAATTGAGTTGCTTTACATTAAAAATGTGTGGTTTTGAGAGCAAAAAACAGGTGAAACTGTAATCAGTGCAAAAAAATAATAATAATAATAATTTTTTTTAAATGATAGGGCCCTAAACTAGGGTTGGGCGGTATACCGTATTATTTCTATACACACACACACACACACACACCGGTATTTAGGGGTCTAAAAGGTTCACCAAACCCAAAGTTCAGTATGTATTGCGGTATGGAATCACAGCTCGGTTACAGGGGTAAATTAAATGCCAACAGTTACTGTAGTTACTAGTCACATGTGTGACTGTCATAAAGGCGGCTTGTTTGTAGTACGGTACTTCTCATCTCCCACTGCGGGGTCATTTGATGGATTTGACAGATTTGGGTTTTTAAATTTACCATATAACAGTATTTCAATGTTTGGTTTGTTAAATGTGATACGCAACTCCGGCGAGTTTAATGTCCGTTTTTATAGTTTACTCCGTTTGCAACATGCAAGTCATCGCTCCTCCTGTATGCCGCTTTGGTCCTTGCTATCTGGGACCCTTGGGACGTCCCTACCCCCCCCATTGAAGTTTACATTTAAAAGGGTTAAGGTAGGGTAAAGGTTATGGTTAAGGTTTAAGGTTACGGTAGAGACCAAGGATCCCGGATATAGCATGCCGGTTCCCACACAAAGCCCTGCTCGGTCACTCAAGGAGAGCATGTTGTTGCTTGACCACGAAGTCACGAACACTTCACTTGCCGTTCACTCTGCAGTCTGTATGGTCAAAATGTTGGTGACATGGATGCTGCTTTCAAGCGTTACATAATTACACTGTTAGTTTGTTTGTCTGCAAACAGCTAGTTTGTCTTTTCTTAGCACATGACTAAAATAAATTATGTTATCTGCTAATGCTAATCACTAGCTAAATGTATTCAGAGTCAGAGCAAACGTAGCTAACTAATAGAGCCAGATACCAGTACTGGTGTAGGCCTAGATCAGCATGTGGTTTGGACAACAGTATCTTCTAAATCAGAAAGGAACAGGCTTAGTATTAATATGTTAGCCAGAGAGCTAGCTAGTTACATGAGAAAATATGTAACATCGTATAGGATCCCCTGGGAAACACTGACCAACAATACCCTGTCACAATAATTCCTTCCAGGCTTATTCATTTGTCGTGTCATGTCAAACAAAAATGTATTCAAAGTGCTGTCCGCTATATTCCAACTACTGAATTACAAGAATCCTTGTATGTCCATGATTCCAACAGTTCACCAATAAACTAGGCCTAGATTGTTTGCCCATATCCATTATGGAGCCCAACATGGCACAGTGTGGAAAATATTTTAAAAAGGGCAAGAAATGCAGAAATGTATGAAAAATGCTGAATTTTTAGGGGGTTGAGGTTAGATTGAACAGTATAAAACTATCAGAACGGAGCAAGCCATATTGAAATCACTTATATAGGTGTTGCCACTCTAGGGTACTGAACAACTCATATTTAGAATTGTATTATTCAAAAACATAAAATACTGTCATAAATTTGAAAAATATCATGATATGAAAATTAGGCCATTACTGCCCAGCACTACCCTGAACTAAGAAGCATTCAACGTATATATATATTATATATATTAATTGAGAATCTACATTGAGAATGCTTCTTAGTTTAGGGTAGTGCTGGGTAATATGGCCTAAATTTCATATCAAGATATTTTTCAAATTTATGACAGTTCACCGATATAAATCGGTGAACATATGGGAATCGGCTGATATTAGCTAAAAATGCCAACATCAGTATCGGCCAGATGTCTAGTGTAACGCCGATGTTAAAAACCGATGTCAAAGCTACCGTGCAATGATACCACGTAAAATTGTGCGCTACATGAGCAACACAGCATTCCTAACCTAGCCCACAATGTTTGCTGTGTGGATCGAGCAGTCAACAAACCGAGCAGTCATTTGAAAAAGTAAGAACATTTCAGCAAGACAACTCAAAGGCGAAATCCATTAAAGCCGAGATAATGGAATTCATCCCCTTGACAATCAACTGTTCTCTGTCGTGGGTGATGTTTGCTTTCGCCGACTGAACGAGCACCAGTACACATTACTAAGTGCGCTATTTTTCAGATGTTGCCCTACCAGAGCTACACAGTAATAGCGTCGCTGCTATTAGCTTCATGACATACATACTATGGAACGCAGTTTGGGTCTTTGCATATCAAAAAAGATACGGTAGCACTGTCAATGATGTACAAAAAAGTCTGCAAACAAGCAAACACCGGCCAAGAACGATGAGTTTACAATACCTCGTTGGTAATAAAGCATCATTTGTTTGACCGCAACTTCTGGGGTAGATAGCTTTAGCTTGGTACCTAGCTAGCACCAATACAACCAGCCTGAAAACAATGACCATTAGAAACTGAAGTCATTTTCATTATTCTTTAGCAATGATTTAGGAATCCTTGTGAGTAAGTATTAGCTAGGTTGCCACTTGTTGTTTACCTACTGAAATTGAACTTCAGTTCATGAAAATAAATAGCTAACTAGCTACTTAACCCGGTTTCCCAAAGCTAACGTTATAAGCAGCCAGCTAGCTTCATCTGGCTAGTGAGGCTCGACCTGAACGGGTTATCTGTTATGAAGCTAGCCAAAATAAGGATTAGGCACAATAGTGGAAATTGTGGGTCGCGGTCAAAATAAATATTTATGCCATACTTTTATTTTGAAGGCTAACCGCAAAGTCCACTATTGCAGCAAATCCTTATTGTGACTAGCTTCACAAAGATGGTTCTGACCACCATTAATCAAATGTCTTATAAATTAGGGTTATTTTAGATGATGACACCTAGCTAAATAGTTAGCTAGCTAACTATAGCTACTGAAAGAGATTGTCGTTTTGCTATGTTTTGGGGGAAGAACATTGTTTGTATCAATTAGCAAGCTAGCTTTTTTTAAATGACCAGCACTGTAGATGCGCGAGACAACTTTACCAGCGTCATAACATATGTATCGAAGAATCCCTGTAACATATGAAATACCAGTGATAGTTATTACACTATGTAAAACATGTATGAACGCGTTAAATTATTATGTGACGTGCAGTCATATTCAGGGAAGCTCATTTGAATCTTTTTTGACATGCAAAGACCCAAACGGCGTTCCATAGAAAACCTGGTTGAGAATGAAAACTGAACAATGAAACAGCACAGCAAGTATGTGAAAGAAATAGGTTATGATTGTTTTACCGGTAATGGGGACATACGTAAATGCCAACAAAAAACCTTTTTGGTCAGTGTGGTGTGTTTGTGTATAACCTTTATTTAACTAGGCAAGAAGGTTAAGAACAAATTCTTATTTACAATGACGGTAACGGACGATGCTGGGCCAATTGTGCGCTGCCCTGTGGGACTCCCAATCACGGCCGGATGTGATACAGCCTGGATTCGAACCAGGGACAGTAGTGACGCCTCTTGCACTGAGATGACGTGCCTTAGACCAATGCATTCATGTGTGTGTTAACTATTTAACTGTACTAGCCGCCTTCTAGAAGCTTAAAAAGGCAGCTAAAATATATATATATATATATATATATATATATATATATATATATATATATATATATATATATATATGGTATTGGTATCGTTTTTGGCAAAGAAAATCTGATATCGGTCAAATATATATGCAGTGGGGCAAAAATGTATTTAGTCAGCCACCAATTGTGCAAGTTCTCCCACTTAAAAAGATGACGCCTGTAATTTTCATCATAGGTACACTTCAACTATGACAGACAAAATGAGAAGGGAAAAAAATCCAGAATCACATTGTAGGATTTTTAATGAATTTATTTGCAAATTATGGTGGAAAATAAGTATTTGGTCAATAACAAAATATACCCTTTGTTGGCAATGACAGAGGTCGAATGTTTTCTGTAAGTCTTCACAAGGTTTTCACACACCGTTGCTGGTATTTTGGCCCATTCCTCCATGCAGATCTCTAGAGCAGTGATGTTTTGGGGCTGTTGCTGGGCAACACGGACTTTCAACTCCCTTCAAAGATTTTCTATGGGGTTGAGATCTGGAGACTGGCTAGGCCACTCCAGGCCCTTGAAATGCTTCATACGAAGCCACTCCTTCGTTGCCCTGGCGGTGTGTTTGGGATCATTGTCATGCTGAAAGACCCAGCCACGTTTCATCTTTAATGCCATTGCAGATGGAAGGAGGTTTTCACTCAAAATCTCACGATACATGGCCCCATTCATTCTTTCCTTTACACGGATCAGTAGTCCTGGTACCTTTGCTGAAAAAAAGCCCCAAAGCAAGGTGTTTCCACCCCCATGCTTCACAGTAGGTATGGTGTTCTTTGGATGCAACTCAGCATTCTTTGTCTTCCAAACACGACGAGTTAAGTTTTTACCAAAAAGTTATATTTTGGTTTCATCTGACCATATGACATTCTCCCAATCTTCTTCTGGATCATCCAAATGCTCTCTAGCAAACTTCAGACGGGCCTGGACATGTACTGGCTTAAGCAGGGGGACACGTCTGGCACTGCAGGATTTGAGTCCCTGGCGGCGTAGTGTGTTACTGATGGTAGGCTTTGTTACTTTGGTCCCAGCTCTCTGCAGGTCATTCACTAGGTCCCCCGTGTGGTTCTGGGATTTTTGCTCACCGTTCTTGTGATCATTTTGACCCCATGGGGAGAGATCTTGCGTGGAGCCCCAGATCGAGGGAGATTATCAGTGGTCTTGTATGTCTTCCATTTCCTAATAATTGCTCCCACAGTTGATTTCTTCAAACCAAGCTGCTTACCTATTGCAGATTCAGTCTTCCCAGCCTGGTGCAGGTCTACAATTTTGTTTCTGGTGTCCTTTGACAGCTCTTTGGTCTTGGCCATAGTGGAGTTTGGAGTGTGACTGTGGGGTTGTAGACAGGTGTCTTTTATACTGATAACAAGTTCAAACAGGTGCCATTAATATAGGTAACGAGTGGAGGACAGAGGAGCCTCTTAAAGAAGAAGTTACAAGTCTGTGAGAGCCAGAAATCTTGCTTGTTTGTAGGTGACCAAATACTTATTTTCCACCATAATTTGCAAATAAATTCATTAAAAATTCTACAATGTGATTTTCTAGATTTTTTTTTCTCATTTTGTCTGTCACACTTGAAGTGTATGATGATAAAAATTACAGGCCTCTCATCTTTTTAAGTGGGAGAACTTGCACAATTGGTGGCTGTCAATACTTTTTTGCCCCACTGTATGTATTTATGTATGTATATATATATATATATATATATATATATATTTCTTTTAACGATCCCTAAGTATCAATTAACTAAATTACTTAAAAATACTTAAAAAGTAATTTAAATATGGAAGGGTGAAGCGGGGTGGATGCAATGGATGTAAATTGTCAGCCAATCCATTCAAGCCCAAAGGTCTGTGAGAGAGTCCACTAGTTCGGTTAGTGTTGTGGCCTATTGTCTAGTGATGGTTCTAGTGACCTCCAGCTGACCTGGAAGACAAATGATGCCCTTCCCCGTGACACACACACACACACACACACACACAGGGACCAACCGAAAGAGAGAGACCAGCTGGTCAGCGGTCATCCTGTCCGCCCCTCAAAATCAGTTTATTGATCACGTACACGAATTTGCATATGTTATCGCAGGTGCAGCGAAATGCTCGGATCTACTACACTACAGCCAGCAGGAGGGGTAACACCTGTCCCCTGTCTTACACACACACACCTACCTAATGAAACCCATAGTTGGGGGCTGGCTTCTAGAGATTCAATAGATACCATGTATTGGTAGTTATATCGACAGTGCAACCAAACGAACTGATAAAATGTAAAGAAGTCTGACACACACAATAAGAGAATCAGTGCTTACTTTGTCAGTGGTCCTGTTGTAGTGGAACTTGTCCTTCATGTCCTCTAGCAGCAGTTTGAGCTGCGGCTCCTCAGGCATTCCCATATACTTCCTCCCCAGCTGCAGGTAGCACGGCCACTTGGCAGAGTCAAAGCCCCAGTGACAGGTCCTCTTGTCCGGGGACTTGTGTGAGTGCATCACAAACTTCTGCGGTGAGAAAAGCAGCTGGCACTCCACGCACTGAACACAGGGCGCCTCAGGCTGTGTGTAGAACTGGGGTACAAACAGACCCTGGCATTTCCCTAGACACTGGTGCTCCACCTGGAAGCTAGACTCCGTCTCCTTTAGGAGCCCCTGGCCGGGCCGCTTGGTGCTGGGGTCAGAGGACAGGGCAGCCCCCGGGCGGAGCAAGGAGTTGCAGAGGCGCTGGGCGTCGGTAAGGGTGATGAGGCCGCAAGACGGGGCGTTGAAGGGTAAAATACCCAGCACCTTGAGGATGTGGAGCTGTTCACCGTCGCAGCGCGAGCAGTACACGTAGAGCTCGTCGCACACCGCATTGATCTGCTGCAAGGAGAAGTCGCGGAGCACCGAGTTGAGCACCTGGGGGAGGCAGAGGCGTTTCTCCCCACCGACAGCAAAGCAGGAGATGGATTCCCCCTCTAGAAGGGAGTGGCTTAACTCTGTGGAGCTGTCGCTGGGCACCAAGAGGGGTCCACCTCCTAGGACTGGTGGGGAGGGTAGAGGGGCCACGCTGGGGCAGGAATCAGGGCTGACCTCGGGGGAGGCTTCGTGGCCGGAGCGGGCTGAGAAGGCTGCTGGGCCCCCCAGAGAGCTTTGGCTGCTGAGGGTGAAGGCAGCCAGTGTGTGTTTCAGCCCAGGACTGAGATCCAGAGCCTTGGCTCCACATACCTGGAGCTCCCCTCTACTGTCCATCTCTATGGATCTATCCATGCCTCTATCTGCCTCCCGGTGCTGGGTGTACTCCTCCCCAGACTCCCTCTTCACCTTGGGGGTCTGGGGCAGGGTGTCTAGGCTGCATCGCTTCAGGTTCATCTCAGCCATCAGCCTCTTCTTGATGGGCGCGTCCTCTAGCCTCTCTCGGTACAGCCGCTTCATGTTGCCCTTGAACGAGGTCAGATCTTTGAATGAGGTTTTCAGACTCGTCTGAGTACTGGCCATGTCGGCGTTGATAGAGGTCCGTTTCGTTCCAATACCACCTTCACTTGGATTTATAGAACCCTTTGAGTTAATGTGGGTTTTGTTAGTTTGTTTTATTCTCATTTCAAATGTTCCAGATCTTCTGGTGTTCAGAAAGGTACATGGTGGAGACTGCTGTGTTTCTGTTCAGATTGTTGTCTGTATGTCTGCTTCCTGTAGGGGACGAGAGGTGGGGTAGTGGGGGAGTGGAATGGTTCAGGCGTTAACACAAACCGAAGGGAGAACATTTACATTTTTCTCCCTAGTAAAACTCAAACTATGTTAAGCCTGCATGAAGCATTTTTCATGTCAACTGAAAGGATTTGTCTAAGTAGAAGACTATCCCATCAGATGCCTTTTTTCTCTGAGCATAAAACAACATTGAAGGTGTTTACATGTTTTATGGAGGCTATCCTGGTTGGGGGTTGAGTGGCTCAATAGACCCATTGGGGGCCAAATGGCTATTTACCATACCTCACCACCCAAACATCTGCCCATTCAGCCCTTGTCATTGAACCCCATGGGGCAATGACAAGTTTTCACCCACCACACCATTTCATTGCCAACAGAAAGTGCTAGTTTTGTCAAGTAAAACCAACCAGGTGGCCAGGCAACCAACAACTAGTTTCTAACAATTCTCTCTGGCCTTCTTTCAGTCACTAGAAACTGTGACAAAAAAGTTCACACTTGGTGTAGCCTAGGTAATCAAATTAACAATTTGCCCAAATGGCTGTAAATTGACCAAATAGCTAGCCACCCCAACCCCACCAGTTGTCCTGCTTGCTGTCCTCAAGCCAATGTCTGCTCTGCTGGTAACCCCACGCTGACCCCATCAACTATGTGAAAACAATTGATAAAGGAGTATAATAAAGGCTCTCATTCAACCGGTTCAATTGTTATCGAAATGCACAGCGTGACATGGAATGGATGTTGAAGAGGTATCTTCCCTATGCCCCGGAATCTAGCTGCATTTACACTGCATCAATTCAAATAAAAAACTGTTCATACCTAGCTACATCTATAAACGATGGTTTTATTAACAGGAAATTGTACTGTGATCCAATTTTAGGATCATGTACATATGTGGCTACAACATTTCACTGGGAACCCTCAACATTGGGCGGTGTAAACAACCACCCTCCAATAAAGCTACAATCGTATTTGCTTGTGGGTGACCAATGTATTTTACACTGCAATATCATCCATGTAAAATCGACTGCCAAATACAAAATGGGGTTACATGTGTGTGTGTGTGTGTATGTATGTATGTATATATATATATAAAAACAACTGAAGAGAGACTATACATGCGTTTAGGCAGTTCAAATGTAGCTCTGTGCGGACTACAGCGACAACACTAACGCGTTAGCTAGATTATACCAGAACCAGCACTGACCTCCATGCAGTAATTACAGTAAGTACACCGCCGCCAGATCTTTCCACCAAAGCTAGCACTATCCGGGTACAAAAAGTCGGACCACAGAGCAGGCTTTGGTCGCAGTAATAATTACATTACTATCAATGCAAGGAGGTATGCGGCGATGCAAGCTTCACCACCCGTGATTCCTGCGTGGATTTTACAACCAAAACTGACATTGTCCCCACGCAACAAAATAGAGTTCCGGCTAAGAAAGGTTTTTAGACCATATTAATATTCTTACAAATCTAACTATTTCCCCAGAAAATATCGCTGAGATTCCATTGCTGTCGTTTTCCCTCCATCTCGAGCAGTGTCACCCCCTTCTTCGTAGCTAGCAAGGACACCGCGCACAGCCTGCGCTCTGTTCCATTCCTCTGGCTCGCCACGGTGGCACCGGTATGCAGACAGCACTGATAATGACGTTCACTGGCTCAACTACCATCTGCGACTGGACGGTCTATCGACCTAGTTAGCTACCTGCAATTTCCAGCTAACATTAGCTAAACGTAGAACCAAATACCCGGCTTGTAGCAGCAAGTTGAGCGGACATGAGAATTAGCTGGCAAATGCGAACCTCGATAAATACTTGTCTTGAAGGAAATAAAACATAAAATATCGAATATTGGGTATTAATGGTAAGGAAACCAATAACGTTACAATGATTATGGCAACACATCTGAGGACCGCGTAACAGAAAACAGATAAAGACAATTCGATAGCTCGAATTAGCATTGCTTTAGCTACAAAAATGTACTACGTTATACCCGAGCTGGGGAAACGGATTAGCCAGGTTAGGTTAGCATAGCCACTACTGTTACACACCCTGCGCTGTATGAAGCCATAGCAAACTAGCCTAGGCTAGTTAACAATTAGCGAACGCTTGTTAAACCCTTAAAGCATGCCACCATTTCGGTAAACCGTCAAAATAATCCAACACCCGATACATCACATTACCCATTTCATCATGTACATAGAAGCAAATAAGGACGTACCGAACCCCGATTAAAAAGACTGAGTGAGGTCGTTTCGGCTCCTCTTCTCTCGGTTCTCCTCTGTAATACCGAGCGTCAACAAGATGCAGCTAGAAACCACTACATCTAGAGCCCCGCAACGTCACATCACTAACGGAGATACGTCACCCAGACTCGAATTGGGCACGTCACGGAAACAGTGTGCAGGGGTGTCTGTCTCGCAGTCTGGTTGGTTTGTGTTGCCTTCATCTGCAGTGGACAGGGAGAGAATGTTGCGCTCTCTCACCGGCCATAACGATTTGTTTTGTTTCCCATTCGTTTTGTCATTGATGTCCAGACCTGTAAAATATTTAAATAGGTTACATATTAGTCAAGGTGTGTGTTCTTTTCAAAGGCCCAACTATTAATAATATGTTTTATTTGAAACAATTCCCTATGTGTCTTAAATAATCAACATATTCTAGCGATGTTCGCTAAATGAGCCACGTTACACTGAAGGTCCCCAAAAAATATCAAACAAAGCTTTTTAACCTCAAATACACTACAAGTGTTACATTCCCTGAATTGCAGGAAAGTTATGCTGCAACAGTTGGGTCAAAGGAGAGAATGGATCACTGCTGCTACCTCGCTTTCTAACCAAGGTGCATGAATTGAGGAGCAAACTGAGGCAGAGAGGCCCAATTAAGATCCTATACCTGTATATAGGAAATATGGTACCATTTAGGATGTACATAGAGATGATTTACACCTCTGACTGGGTTGCTGCTGCTGTGGCTTCCTCAGACTCATACCTGTATCATGAATGAGCCATTCATGTTTTTACATGTTTTTACAAGTGGGAAGGGAAGGGGCAATGGAGGTCTGAATTCAGTTCTATCTATTGTCCAGATACTGTTTCAAGCCCTACATCCTCCCTGAGGACCTGAACCAGAAGGGCTAGAGGAGTTGTATACTATATAAGTGTACTTAAAGGGACTGTATAATGTTTCATATTGGACTCACTTTCTATACACTAGGCAATCCCTTTCAGAGATTGGCAGTAAAATGTGTTAATATACAGAGGAAAGTAAATGTCAAAAGTTCACTCTTCTGTCAGGCAGATAGAGATCATTACAACATATTTTAGGTCACATTTCTTTGATTGTTTAAAGTAGCCATAGCTGACTAAACTCCACTCCATGGTGAAGGAAGTTTCTGCTAAACTCCACCAACGGAGTGGAACAGAGACCACTCACTGGGCACAAACTGGTAAAACCAACGTTGTTTAAATGTAATGTGTCAACGTAGTGTTCTCCTTTGGAGAATTTATCTATCTACGGCTACCTTTTGGTCTCCCATCCACAGCTATTGTTTCAATTCAACACAGAATTTAACAAAAAATAGACAATACAATAGGCCTAGGGTTTCAAGCTCTGGTTGATTTCAAATTGAATGATATTTAGAAAAAAGTTAAAGTTTCTTCTTATGAAATCATTTAAAGCGTGCATGTTCAAGATAGCATACACACGGTGCATTTGGAAAGTATTCAGACCCCTTGACTTTTTCCACATTTTGTAACGTTACAGCCTTGTTCTAAAATGGATTTTAAAAATTAAAAATCCTCATCAATCTACACACAATACCACATAATGTCAAAGTCAAAACAGGTTTTTTGATTTTTTTTGCATTTGCTCCTCAATATCCTCAGCTGGTTCAGGTTTCTTTTTTGTGGGAAAGAAGGGTGGAGGTCTGCGTCCCTGCATCGACTACCAAGGGCTGAAAAGGATCACGGTTCAGAACCGTTACCCCCTACCCATGATGTCCGGCACCTTGGAGCTGGCCTAGGGGGAACAATTCTTAACCAAACTGGACCTCCGCAATGCTTACAAACTGGTGAGAATCAGGGAGGGAGATGAATGGAAGACTGCCTTTAACACCCGGAGTGGCCACTCTGAGTATTTAGTCATGCCATTCGGATTTGTGAACTCACCGGCAGTCTTCCAAGCATTGGTCAATGACACTCTTATGGATATGTTGAATCGGTTCATCTTTGTGTACCTCGACGACATCCTGATCTTCTCCAAGACCCTTCCGGAACACATCCTGCACATCCGCCAAGTCCTGATATGCCTCCTGCAGAGTCAACTATATGTCAAGATTGAGAAGTGTGAGTTCCATATATCTCCAGTGTCTTTCCTGGGTCACATTATATCTACCGCCGACATCCAAATGGACCCTGTTAAAGTTAGGGTGGTCACTGACTGGCCCCGTCCCGCCTCACTCAAACAAGTCCAGCGGTTCCTCGGGTTTGCCAATTTTTTACAGGCGTTTTATACAGAACCTTTGTGCGGTGGCATCGCCTCTGCCCTAACCCGCAAGTCCCAGACCCGTTTTGGCTGGACCCCCAAGGATTTCCAAGCGGTTCTCGCCAGCAGGAACGCAACTAAAATGTAGGCAAATTGGAGCTCTTGGCAGTCAAGTGGGCCCTTGAGGGGTGGAGACACTAGTTGGAGGGGGCACTTCATCCTTTCGTGATCTGGACGGACCATTAGAACTTGGTCTCCATTCAAGAAGACAGGAGGTTGAACGCTCGCCAGGCTCTGTTTTTTTGCAGGTTCAACTTCACTTTAGCCTATCGCCAGGGTAACAAGAATCAGAAAGCAGATGCCCTGTCCCGCCAACACGGGAGAGGGACTCTGAACCCATCATCCCCAGCTCCAGGATTGTGGCTCCCGTGTAATGGAGTATAGAGACCACAGTACGACAAGCCCGAGAACCTGAGCCCGGCAGGGGTCCCACTAACATACTTCATGTTCTGCGATCAGCCCGTTCTTGAGTGCTACAATTGGGACATTCCTCTAAATTAACTGGGCATCCAGGGGTTAATTGGACACTGGAGTTCCTGAGGTGGAAATTCTGGTGGCCTAACATGATTGAGGATGTGAGATCCTTTGTTGCAGCCTGTTCCACCTGTGCCCAAGCAAGTCTTCACGACAGCGACCGGCTGGGTTGCTCCAACCTCTGCCCATCCCCAGCCGGCCCTGGTCCCACCTGTCCGTAGACTATTTATCACAGGGTTGCCTCCATCCCAAGGGCTTACCACTATCCTGGTGGTCGTTGATCGGTTCTCCAAGGCAGCCCATGATATTGCCTTACACAAGTTGCCCTCAGCGAAGGAGACCGCTGATCTCATGATTACCCATGTCTTTCGACTACACGGACTTCCCCAGGATATTGTCTCGGATCGTGGGCCCCAGTTCGTTGCACGGTATTGGAAAGCCTTATGCTCCCTGTTGGGGGTGTTGTTGAGTCTCTACTCGGGGTTCCACCCACTGTCAAATGGGCAAACGGAGGCACCCTGCAGTACCTGGTAGACTGGGAGGGCTATGGCCCCGAGGAGCGGGCGTGGATGCCTGCCCGGGACATCCTGGATCCGGGACTCGTTCGGGACTTCAACCAACTACTTGGTGGTCACCCTGGCTCCGCGGCTGGAGCCGCTCCTAGAAGGGGAGGTACTGTCATGGTTCCACCTGTCACCAGAGGGCGGTAGAGACCGTCCCAGAGACATTAACGACATTCAGGTGTGTCCCATTTACTCATTATGATTTCCCTGTTAAAATAGGCGTGTTTTCTGTTGTCCTTTGCTGAAGCTTGAATTGTGTGCATTTGTCTCCTCAGTGAGTTATCGAGACTTAGTGTTTGTTGTTTTCCCAGTGTTACTGTGATCTTTTCATTACCATTTCTCAGTAAATGTTTATGTTTATCCTTAACCGCTGTTTCCTCGTCTGGTCTCTTCTTTGCACCTCACCACGTCACAGTTTGAAAGCAAAGTGACACATTGGAAATTCAACTAACTTTTGGCTATCCCTTTGAGTGGGTGGATATAGCTTGTAATCTCATTGATCAACGTCTCAGCCAAATATTACCCAATTATCCAAGTTGAAATGATGTAGTGTGCCAAGTGGGAAGACTTTGTGGAATTCAGCTCTGACTGCATCAATTCGCCCCAAGGTCAATACCTCCAAAAATGTAAATGAGAAAACACTTAACTTGTGCCTATATTTGTCCTTCGTATTTGCGTGCCTATCTTTGTTTGCTGAAATCCATACTTTTTCAATAAATGTTAATCAAATACAACCACCGACTGTTTCCTTGTTGAGACTCAATTGGCACATGCGCATTTCCGCTGAGTTGCCATCTTAGAGCAACAGCAATGAGCGAACGGTCAGTGATTGTATTTGATTAAAGTTTATTGAAAAAGTATGAAAGTATTGACCTTGGGCCAATTTATGTAGTCAGAGCTGAATTCAACAAAGCCTGGTCTCTGCTCCACTCTGTTGGTGGAGTTCATTAGTAATACCTTTACCATGGAGTGGAGTTCAGTCAGCTAAAGTAGCCATTAACCTCAAATTGTTTTATGGTCAGTTATGACTAAATATACATTTTCATCATTTATTTTTGCCCAAGCAATTGAAGATCATCTGAACATGTTATAACAGCTTTTCTCCAAAATGAAACCCAACCCATTTCTCCTCCTGCTGCCCCCAGCCGAGAGATAGGCTCTGTCCCAAATGGCACCCTATTCCCTACATAGTGCACTATTTTGGGGCCCTGGTCAAAAGTAGTTAACTGTGTAGGGAATAGGGTGCTATTTGAGACTTGTCATGAAAAGTTTATCAGGTGGTGGCTGGGAGAGAGAGGATACGACACGCTCCCTCTCTGTCTGTCTGACACTGGTGTCACTGTCTGGTGCGTGTGTGTGTGAAAGCACGTTTTTTTGTGTGTGCATGTGTCTACATTTGTGTGTGCGTGTGTGTGAGCAGCATGATAAAGGTTTGATAAACAACCCCAGCCACCACCATTTGGCTGCATGTGGCTTCCTGGCTGGCTCTCTTACGACAGCAAGGTCAGCAGTTGTATTGTGAGAGGAGCAGAGCAGCAGAGTTTAGCCAAAGTTGCTTAGCATACACCATGTGTCCCTATGGATCTTGGTCAAAAGTAGTGCACTATATAGGGAATGGTGTCATTTGGGAGACACACTCTGTCCTCCGGTCCATCTGGAAATCACAAGCAGGGAGACATTGATTACCTTGTAATAACATCACTGTGTGCTGCTGCTTGGAGTAAATGAATCTCATACATGTAATAACATGACCTGTTGATTGTTCATTAGGAGTTGAACAACACAGAGCTGTTTGCTGAGGTGGTAGTGTATAGGCTCAAGAGTTTTCAATGTGTGGATCTTAAATGGCACTCTTTGTCCTATATAGTGCACAAATTTTGACCAGGTCCCATAGGGAAACCCATTGGGCTCTGGTCAAAGATAGAGTACTTCACTACCGATAAAGACATTTTAGAACACCTACTCATTCAAGGACTTTTCTTTATTTTTACTATTTTCTACATTGTAGAATAATAGTGATGACATCAAAACTATGAAATAACACATATGGAATCATGTAGTAACTAAAAAAGTGTTAAATAAATCAAAATATATGTTATATTTGAGATTCTTCCAATAGCCAACCTTTACCTTGATGACAGCTTTGCACACTCTTGGCATTCTCTTCATGAGGTAGTCACCTGGAATGCATTTCAATTAACAGGTGTGCCTTCTTAAAAGTTAATTTGTGGAATTTCTTTCTTTCTTAATCTGTTTGAGTCAATCAGCTGTGTTGTGACAAGGTAGGTGAGTCAAAACAGAACATTTCAAGAACTTTGAAAGTTTCTTCAAGTGCAGTTGCAAAAACTATCAAGCACTATGATGAAACTGGCTCTCATGAGGACCGCCACAGAAATGGAAGACCCAGAGTTACCTCTGCTGCAGATAAGTTTATTAGAGTTACCAGCCTCAGAAATTGCAGACCAAATAAATGCTTCACAGAGTTCAAATAACAGATACATTTCAAAATCAAATGTTCAGAGGAGACTTTCAATCAGGGCTTCATGGTCGAATTGCTGCAAAGAAACCTGTACTAAAGAACACCAACAAGAAGAAGAGACTTGCATGGGCCAAGAAACACGAGCAATGGACATTAGACCGGTGGAAATGTGTCCTTTTGTCGAGTCCAAATGGGAGATTTTTGGTTCCAACTGCCGTGTTTTTGTGAAATGTGGTGTGGGTGAAACGGATTATCTCTGCATGTGTATTTCCCACTGTAAAGCATGGAGGAGATGTTATGGTGTGGGTGAAACGGATTATCTCTGCATGTGTATTTCCCACTGTAAAGCATGGAGGAGGAGATGTAATGGTGTGGGTGAAACGGATTATCTCTGCATGTGTATTTCCCACTGTAAAGCATGGAGGAGGAGATGTTATGGTGTGGGTGAAACGGATTATCTCTGCATGTGTATTTCCCACTGTAAAGCATGGAGGAGGAGATGTTATGGTGTGGGTGAAACGGATTATCTCTGCATGTGTATTTCCCACTGTAAAGCATGGAGGAGGAGATGTAATGGTGTGGGTGAAACGGATTATCTCTGCATGTGTATTTCCCACTGTAAAGCATGGAGGAGGAGATGTTATGGTGTGGGTGAAACGGATTATCTCTGCATGTGTATTTCCCACTGTAAAGCATGGAGGAGGAGATGTTATGGTGTGGGTGAAACGGATTATCTCTGCATGTGTATTTCCCACTGTAAAGCATGGAGGAGGAGATGTAATGGTGTGGGTGAAACGGATTATCTCTGCATGTGTATTTCCCACTGTAAAGCATGGAGGAGGAGATGTAATGGTGTGGGTGAAACGGATTATCTCTGCATGTGTATTTCCCACTGTAAAGCATGGAGGAGGAGATGTTATGGTGTGGGTGAAACGGATTATCTCTGCATGTGTATTTACCACTGTAAAGCATGGAGGAGGAGATGTTATGGTGTGAGGGTGCTTTGATGGTGAAACTGTCTGTGATTTATTTAGAATTCAAGGCACAATTAACCAGCATGGCTACCACAGCATTCTGCAGTGATACGGCATCCCATCTGGTTTGGGCTTAGTGGGACTATCATTTGTTTTTCAACAGGACAATGATCCCACACACCTCCAGGCTGTGTAAGGGCTATTTTTACCAAGAAGGAGAGTGATGGAGTGCTGCATCAGATGACCTGGCCTCCACAATCCCCCGACCTCAACCAAATTGAGATGGAGTCAGACTGCAGAGTGAAGGAAAAGCAGCCAACAAGTGCTCAGAAGTTGCCTAGGCCCACTTCTCTACTCTATCTTTACTAATGATTTACATTTACATTCAGTCATGAATAAAGCAAGAGAGGTCATGTTTGCTGATGACTCTACAATGTATAGCGCAGCATCAGAATGTAATGAGCTAACAGATGTACTGAGCAGTGAACTAAGAATGGTGTCTGAGTGGGTTGATATGAACAAATTGGTGTTGAACATTTCTAAAACTAACTGTATTGTATTTGCTTCAAGATATATACTTGCTGATGATCACCAATTGAATGTGTCGATGAATAGAACGCATGTAGAGCAAGTTTTTTTTTTAAACTACTCGGCGTCATGTTGGAGCAAGCTTTATCATGGTCAGAACACATAGATAATATTGTTGTTAAGATGGGTAAGTGAACTGCTGTTACAAGAAAATGTTCAGAGTATGTAACATCTAGCACTCTGAATCAGGTGATTCAATCTCTGGTCCTTTCACACTTAGAGTACTGTCCGGTTGTAAGGTCATCTGCAGCAAAGAAAGATACAGTGCCTTGCGAAAGTATTCGGCCCCCTTGAACTTTGCGACATTTTGCCACATTTCAGGCTTCAAACATAAAGATATAAAACTGTATTTTTTTGTGACGAATCAACAACAAGTGGGACACAATCATGAAGTGGAACAACATTTATTGGATATTTCAAACTTTCTTAACAAATCAAAAACTGAAAAATTGGGCGTTTTGGAGAGTGGTACCCAAACATAACACTTTGTATTCAGGGCAAAAAGTGAATTGCTTTGCCAATTATGTTGCATTATTACTTTAGTGCCTTGTTGCAAACAGGATGCATGTTTTGGAATATTTTTTGTTTCCTTCTTTTCACAATTAGGTTAGTGTCACGCCTGCTCCCGCTCCCCCTCTCTGGCGCTAAGGCTGCCAGGCTGCCCATCATTACGCACACTTGTCACCATCATTACGCTCATCAGCGCTTCATTGGACTCACCTGGACTCCTTCACTTTGTTGATTGCCCCCTCTATATCTGTCTGTTCCTCAGTTTGATCCCCGTGTCTGCATGAATGTCGTTTTGTTCCCTGTGTCCAGACGCTGTCCTTGTTTTGTTTCATGTCGGTCATTTATTAAATGTTCACTCCCTGTACTTGCTTCTCGTGCCCCAACATCTGTCCTTACAGAATGCAGACACTAACATTGGAAGCATCAGGGAGTTCTTTTGTTTTTTTGTTGGGGTTGGTGACATCGGGTCCGGGTGCCGCTGCCGAAGGAACCGAGGGTGCCTTAGCTGGCTTGTTGGGCTTCTATGCCTTAGCTGGCTCAAGAGGTTTTCATGCCTCAGCCGGCTCGTCGGGCTCCCATGCCTCAGCCTGATTGTTGGGCTCCCATGTCTCAGGTGGATTGTCCGGCTCCCACGTCTCAGCCGACTCACCTGGACTCCTTCACTTTGTTGATTGCCCCCTCTATATCTGTCTGTTCCTCAGTTTGATCCCTGTGTCTGCATTAATGTCATTTTGTTCCCTCTGTTCAGACGCTGTCCTTGTTTTGTTCTTAAGCCACTGTATAATTATATAAAATATATGCAACAAATTTTCCACCAACAGGTTTCTGTGCCAATGCACCACCAATAAGCAAAGCATGCCGACTTCGGGCTCTTCAACATCATGGTTTGCATTTGCAACAGCACAATCTGCACAGTTCGGATGCTGGAATTATATTTTGGACGAACGTGCCACTTTTGAATTAGCCTAATCAGATAAACACATTGTGACTGGTTGTGTTCATGCTACACATAAAAGTTAATACATAGGCTATAGCGATAGGCTATTGAAGTGTTATGGGTTCTAGGTGCGCAAGGTATCGCAGCTCGGATCAGAGAGGAGGCAGAGCAGCTTTAAACTTTCCTGAATCAGTGGTGTGTATTCATGTGTGCCAAGGGAACCCAGGCTTTCCCCCAAAAAAATGATGAAGAAAAATGTGATTAAAAGAAAAAAGCATGTGAAATAATGGATCTTTGTTTTCATAATTTTCCTTTAATTGGCAAGAAGCTGAATGTATCTCACTGGAAAAAGCATTAAAGCGAGCGAAACAGCGCCCCCCTGTCTCTGTAAGGGTACACCATCTATCTGATGCTGTATGGTTATAAAGAGTATGACATTGTTGCCACCGTAGCATTGAATGCAAGGGAAGCCATCAAGTATAATAATAATAGCCAATCAGTGTTGAGCTAAACTGAGCGAGCTAAACCGTGAATGGCCCTGACTTGCCAAAACAAATTGTCAAGGGAAGCCAGTTTGGATTTGGCTTCACTCCTATCACATCGCATCAAGAGAAATACGTAATTAACGGAAACAACTTGAATTGTTGCATTTTGTTGTGTTGTTGTCCACCAGTGGCTAGCTAGCTAAAATTGTCCCTTTCCTTAAATGAACCATTTTGGACTTGTGGTTTTACTTCATTCTCTGTACTGGCCAATGATTATAAGGGCGATTCTGATCCAACCTTAAAATACAGTTGAAGTCGGAAGTTTACATACACCTTAGCCAAATACATTTAAACTCAGTTTTTCACAATTCCTGACATTTAATCCCAGTAAAAATCCCCCGTCTTAGGTCAGTTAGGATCACCACTTTATTTTAAGAATGTGAAATGTCAGAATAATAGTAGGGAGAATGATTTATCTCAGCTTTTATTTATTTCATCACATTCCCAATGGGTCAGAATTTTACATACACTCAATTAGTATTTGGTAGCATTGCCTTAAAAATGTTTAACTTGGGTCAGACATTTTGGGTAGCCTTCCACAAGCTTCCCACAGTAAGTTGGGTGAATTCTGGCCCATTCATCCTGACAGAGCTGGTGTAACTGAGTCAGGTTTGTAGGCCTCCTTGCTCGCACACGCCTTTTCAGTTCTGCCCACACATTTTCCATAGGATTGAGGTAAGGGCTTTGTGAAGGCCCCTCCAATACCTTGACTTTGTTGTCCATCAATAGGTTATGAAACATTTTTCTTAAGCCATTTTGCCACAATTTTGGAAGTATGCTTGGGGTCATTGTCCATTTGGAAGACCCATTTGCGACCAAGCTTTAACTTCCTGACTTGAGATGTTGCTTCAATATATCCAAATAATTATCCTTCCATCTATTTTGTGAAGTGCACTAGTCCCTCCTGCAGCAAAGCACCCCCACAACATGTTGCTGCCACTCCCGTGCTTCACGGTTGGGATGGTGTTCTTCGGCTTGCAAGCCTCTTCCTTTTTCCTCCAAACATAACGATGGTGATTAAGGCCAGACAGTTCTATTTTTGTTTCATCAGACCAGAGGACATTTCTCCAAAAAGAATGATCTTTGTTCCCATGTGCAGTTGCAAACCATAGTCTGGCTTTTTTATGGCGGTTTTGGAGCAGTATCTTCGTCCTTGTTCAGCGGCCTTTCAGGTTATGTCGATATAGGACTCGTTTTACTGTGGATATAGATACTTTTGTACCTGTTTCCTCCAGCATCTTCACAAGGTCCTTTGCTGTTGTTCTAGGATTGATTTGCACTTTTTGCACCAAAGTACGTTCATCTCTCGAGAGACAGAACTCATCTCCTTCCTGAGCAGTATGACGGCTGCGTGGTCCTATGGTGTTTATACTTGCGTACTATTGTTTGTACAGATGAACATGGTACCTTCAGGCGTTTGGAAATTGCTCCCAATGATAAACCAGATTTGTGGAGGTCTACACATTTTTTTCTGAGGTCTTGGCTGATATCTTTTGATTTTCCCATGATGTCAAGCAAAGAGGCACTGAGTTTGAAGGTATGCCTTGAAATACATCCACAGGTACACCTCCAATTGACTCAAATTATGTCAATTAGCCTATCAGAAAGCATTTTCTGGAATTTTCCAAGCTGTTTAAAGGCACAGTCAACTCAGTGTATGTAAACTTCTGACCCACTGGAATTGTGATATAGTGAATTATAAGTGAAATAATCTGTCTGTAAACAATTGTTGGAAAAATTACTTGTGTCATGCACAAAGTAGATGTCCTAGCCGACTTGCCAAAACTATAGTTTGTTAACAAGAAATTAGTGGAGTGGTTGAAAAACGAGTTTTAATGACTCCAACCTAAGTGTATGTAAACTTCCAACCTCAACTGTACATTGTGTCCCTGGACTGAGTGGATGTAAATTCAATATGTAGCTAGATGTAGAAGGCTAATGTTAACTAGCTAACATTGCCCATGAAATGATGTTAGGCTAGCGAGGAAGCATTTTAGCCAGGTAGCCTAGGACAACAAAAAATAAGTGTGCATTGTATGACAGTCATAGACTGTTTCGTCAACATGAGAGGATGGCATTGGCTTTTCTCTGCAAGTAGGGTGAGTCAACATGTGTTTTCTACTAGCACGAACGTACACACACAGAAATCAGAAACATGGGACAGCCACATCATATTTAGCTTACGTTGATTGGACTAAATAGTTTCTGGTTTATTTTCGCTGTTATTGTATAAGACTAAGCATAGATGATTTGATGATGTTGAAATGGTGCTGCAATAGTGGATGCAGCTTCCGTTTTCTTTGCAACTTGCAAGAACTGTGGTTCTTCATCAATAGTTGTTTATTAGTCCGAAAACATTAACTTGCTTGACCATGATGTAGGTCATGTAACTGTTTGTTATATGCAATGTGCTTTGTGGACTTCACCGGACAGATGTTGCTCTCCGGTTTTGTGATGAAACAAAGGTGTGATTGAATTTATTCTGCCACTGTGTCTTCATATTGTCTCAGCCTTAGTACTGTATAACAGTGGCAAGGCATATGAAAGAAAAGGTTAGAGAGCAAACAATGCAATTACCACAACACATAGGTTATAATATGACTTGTTATCTGGCTTGGCTTCCCAAGTGATTTTACCCACGCATCGCTACTGCTACTACTGTTGCCTAAAATCCTATAGTCAAAAGTAGGGATTATATATAAGGAATAGGGTGCCATATGAGACGCAAACACTGCACACCCATACTAGATTATTCTAATTGGTATGAGTATTGGATGCTTTATTGGGTGGGTACTAACCTAACATATGGAATTGTTTTAAGATGTTCATACCATGGATCATTTAGCTATTTGACATTGAATTGTAGGACCCTTTAGGTATCAAGAAAATGTATTTAAAAATGATTTGATAAAATATTAAATTTGGCCTTCACTACTATAGCTCATAGAAACGCAAGGAATAACACATTCATAAAAGGCAAAAAAGACTGTCAAAAATGGAATGATAAGAAATAAGGTTTTGAAGTGTCTATCCTATATCTAGGTGATATAAGAAAACTCTGGAAATGTAAACATTTTAGAGACACATTTAACAACCTCTATACTTCCATTTGTTTGTATGGGAGGAGAACACCATCTTGGTCCTGATAGTCTCCCTTTTCCATAGTGGGGTGGAGCAAGAGCTGACAAACAAACCGCTGGTTGACTTGACAAACAAAACTAACTGGCAACAGACAGGCAGAGAACACAGGTATAAATACACAGGGGATAATGGGGAAGGGGGTGGAGACAATCACGAGGACAGGTGAAACAGGGTGTGACACAGATGAGTCCTGTGACACTTGTGGAGGCTGTAGAGCAAAACGGAGAACGCCTTTGTGTTTGTGAGAGTCTCCCCTTTTTAGAGTGGTCATAATCGTTTGTAGTGAAAATTACATTTGTTTTAGCAGGAGCGGACTGGGACAAGAATTGGGTATGGCATTATATCCACACCAGCCCACATCACTACGCGCCGCCAACTCACCCCCAGCCATACACACACACCCCACCCTCACACATATGACCATGACCCTCCACACCATAATTAGACACAGGCAGTAGTGCTGACACATAACATTGACAGTACAGTGTTTCTCAACCATTTCTGTACCAGTGACTTGACTGGCCAGACATGTTCCTCCCCCTCTTTTTTAACCAGCTCGTGTTTAAAAAACACTACAATATGTAAAAACACCACTGGAGATACAACTCACCACTATAACTGGGCATCTGCTCTAGCCATTTTGTTTGCCTCTGTTGTGCTGTCTATCTGTCTCAGTCAGCATCTTCTCTGCTGTCACTGTGCTTCTTCTTGTTCTCTGTCTGCCGGTCTCCCTAAGTGTTAATTACTATTACAGGGCTCCAGACCAACATTTTCCCCTGGTGTGACTGGTGCCACTAACATTTACAGTTATAAAGTCACTTTTACATATAATAAAGTAATTCAGTGTTTTATTAAGAAGTATAATAAATATACTACACTAAGGAATTCAAGAAATAAGTTGTTTCATCTAACACGTCCAAGCAGGAATGCATGATTCAATGTATTTTGATGTGCAACCTAATCGAGTTATTGCCATGAATCTGGTTGACAATTAGACTATAGTTTAATGTCAAAATATGACATTAATTAAAACTCCATAATTTCACTTTTTCCCTCAGAACAGCCTCAATTTGTTGGAGCATGGACTCTACAAGGTGTTCCACAGGGATGCTGCCTCTACAAGGCATTCCACAGGGATGCTGGCCCATGTTGACTCCGATGCTTCCCACAGTTGTGTCAAGTTAGCTGGATATCCTTTGGGTGGTGGACCCTTCTTGATACACACAGGAAACTGTTGAGCGTGAAAAACCCAGCAGCGTTTCTGTTCTTGACACAAACCGGTGCACCTGGCACCTACTACCATACCCCGTTCAAAGGCACAAATCTTTTGTCTTGCCCATTCATCCTCTGAATGGCACACATACACAATCCATGTCTCAATTGTCTCAAGGCTTAAAAATCCTTCTTTAACATGTCTCCCCCCTTTATCTACACTGATTGAAGTGGATTTAACAAGTGACACCAATAAGGTATAACTTTCATCTGGATTCACCTGGTCAGTCTATGTCAAGGAAAGAGCAGGTGTTCTTAATGTTTTATAGACTCAGCATATATCTTAATGTTCACTAACTAATGCCATAGGCTAATTAATTTGGGTTTTAACACCTGAGGAAGCGGAAACTCTAAACACATTAACTAGATCGATAACTCTAAATAGAATACCCACTGCTAGTAGCCATGTGTTCATCCATCAGTAAATGTAATGTCCTAAAAAAAACATGAGACACAGGCCTATGCCGTCGCAATGGTCGGTGAGCATTTAGCGCGCACACCGCTCCATTTCAAATATCTTGGTTGAAAAAATAGTTGCAATTTTTTCCCGGTGTTGCATTTTTAAATGTTATATGATCAGAACACGTATTTATCTCGGACACATGTGGGGAGAGGAGAGTGGCTCGCTCATCACAGCAGCAGGCTCCAGCGAGGGCACAGGCACAGAGGTTGGACAGACACTTTCATTTACAGGAATCATGAGGATAATGCACTTTACGGTTTGACCAAAAAATGTGAAGTTTTGAGTGAGGTAATGTGGAAAGTGTTTTTTATACCTTTATAGGCACCCTTTCCGTTTTCCATGATCTTGGCTGTGTAACTGATGACAGTCTGAGCAGGTCTCTTGCTGATGTCACGTTTTACTTTAAAATTGAGTTTGTGTGACCTCAGCTCAGCCTATCAGAAAACCGTTGCCCGCAGATCAGCCAAAGGCTCATTCAAGATTAGTATAACAGAGAAATTGTACAAACATTTTCAATGTTTTATCTTAAAAAGCCCATGGACATCACCTTTTTCAGTGTTTTATTTTTACCTCACATTTTTGGGGGGGGTGTGTCCCTTTCGACCAGAATTTGACAGAATTTCCAGATGACCCTTGCGTTTTAGCTTTGACTTAAATATGTCAACCAGCGTTTTGGCCCCTTTCTCTCCTCTTGTATCTGGCTGTCATGGGAAAATCAGAAGGTTGTGGCTGTTTTTACTTTATGACAACCTGATTATTGTGGTCACAAGGAACATCTTCGCTAAACAAACAGACAAGCAAATAGGTTCAGTAGTGGAGATTCAGCACCATGGATTGCGGAGCGATTGATCAAATCCCCGCGAATCTGACTAGTCAATCCTGCACTTTTGTTATAGTAACACCATGGAACAATGTTGCAAATGTCTATTTTCTCGATCGTGTTTGTGGACAGGGTGTACCAGCCATTTTGTGAACAGTGAGTAGCCGCCAGTACCACAACGCCAGTTTGGGGATTTGTTCATGTGGGACAGAGATTGCCCTCAGTAACTGAGTGGAGAGATCACTTGTAGCCTAGTCTACACACGATAGTCAGCAATGCAATTTATAGAAGTAATTTAAGTAATTTATGTTTTCTATTGGGGACTTTACGTTGTGTAGGCTAAATATGGTCGGCTGCTATAGCATTGTGATGACTGATCTAATGTATGAATGAAGCCAGAGAGTTTATAGCTGTCAGTTTCATGCAGATATTCACCGGTATTAAACCCTGAATAGCATATGTGAAATGTATTTATTAAACTGTTAGAATGCATTGGCTCAGAACTGGATCGCTAGATGACCAGCTTTTCTAGTGTTAATACTCAGAGTAGAGAATCACACGATTCTGTACGACTCTGGGTCAAAATTCTACAAAGATCCAGCTTAAAAAAGGACCACATGCATTTCAGATAAAATATCAACCGAATGTTAATTTTATCTTCCAGGACAAATTCGCTAGCAATGTGCTTTATCAATTTACCAGATTTTGCTAACCGTTACTATGTGCAAAATCAAGACGTCAATATTCTTGTAATGCATCTTGTATAATGAAATTACAACCAAATATGTGGTTAATCACAGCAAATCCTGCAATTAATACAATTTTACAGGATATATTCTATATAGGATATTGATAAACCTGTGTCTATGGGGAAGACATCAATGGCTAACAATACACTCTATGACCTATTATATTGTAATTTGCTACCCAGCTCTCATACCCATGTGCTTTATGAACTAAGGACATTCAATCAATAGACTACAGACTCGATAGTCAATCATAAATTAATTCAACCCATGTCTTCGCCTTTAACCCCCACTCCCTGTGGACCTCACCTGGTCTTGATGCGGTTTAATATCAACTGATTTGGTTATTCATCCTTGTGTTTTGAGAGGAAGAGAAATATGTATCTGGAAAAGAGCTGCACTGTGTTTACTTGGCCGTAAGAAAAGTGTACACCTGGTAGGTGTTTAAACTAAAGTGGCAATATTAATAACCATTTCAGATGCCGTGTCAGTAAATTGAATGACACTCACAATACTCTACTTGAGATGAGATGCTGTTACTATATCATTACAATTACTGCAGTAGCACACTATTACTGAATCCAAGCTGTGCATCTCACAGCACTATGTGGTGTGGGGAATGTGATGAGAATTACTCATTGCTGATACATTGACAAAGAAGGTTAATCACATACACTGATTTAACTGAGTTATAGAATTAAGAGTGCCATTGGTTATAACAGTGTTGCCTAGACTGTGTTTAGCATGTAGTATGCATCACCTTGAAGTACATATACAGTGCATCCCAAATGGCACCCTATTCCCTAGATAGTGCAATACATTTGACCAGAGCCCTATGGTGCACTATATAGGGAACAGAATGTAAGTTTTACTAAATGGGTTGTACTAGAACAGTATGATAGATTCCTTTATTGCTGAAATAAATCCCTCTAGGAACAGGGGAGAATAGAAGACAAGCAATTAAAGCAGGATGTTTTTCAGATCCTCCAAGCGACGCAGCTTGGGGGGGGGGACCAGTCCACCCCCCCTTCTGTGAGGAAGAGGGCACAGGACCAATGTCAAACATGGAGTCTTGGGAGAACAGGATTGTGGGAATAGGCATGTATCCCTCCCTGTATGTCCTTCATGGATTAAATATAATTTACAGTGCAGTACCCCCTGCACAGTTTGACATACACTATATATACACAAAAGTATGTGGACATCATTTCAAATTAGTGGATTCAGCCGTTTCAGCCACACCCGTTGCTGACAGGTGTATAAAATTGAGCACACTGCCATGCGATCTCCATAGACAAACATTGGCAGCAATGGGTGGCCTTACTGAAGAGCTCAGTGACTTTCAACGTGGCACCGTCATAAGATGCCACCTTTCCAACAAGTCAGTTTGTAATATTTCTGCCCTGCTAGAGCTTCCCCGGGCAACTGTAAGTGCTGTTATTGTGAAGTGGAAATGTCTAGGAGCAACAATGGCTCAGCCACAAAGTGGTTGGCCACACAAGCTCACAGAACGGGACTGCAGAGTGCTGAAGCGCGTAACGTAACAATCTGTCCTCGGGTTGCAACACACACACTACTGAGTTCCAAACTGCCTCTGGAAGCAAAGTAAGAACTGTTCGTCAGGAGCTTCATGAAATGGGTTTCCATGGCAGAGCAGCCACACACAAGCCTAAGGTCACACCATGTGCAATGCCAAGCGTTGGCTGGAGTGGCGTAAAGCTCGCCGGCTTTGGACTCCTGGGGCAGTGGAAATGCGTTCTCTGGAGTACTGACAGTACCACGGATGAATCTGTGTTTGGCGGATGTCAAAAGAACGCTACCTGGCCGAATACATAGAGCCAACTGTAAAGTTTGGTGGAGGAGGAATAATGGTCTGGGGCTGTTTTTCATGTTTCGGACTAGGCCCCTAGTTCCAGTGAAGGGAAATCTTAATGCTACAGCATACAATGACATTCCAACTTTGTGGCAACAGTTTGGGAAAGGCCCTTTCCTGTTTCAGCATGACAATGCCCCCGTGCACAAAGCAAGGTCCATACAGAAATGGTTAGTCGAGATCGTTGTGGAAGAACTTGACTGGCCTGCCAGAGGCCTGACTTCAACCCCATCAAACACCTTTGGGATGACTTGGAACGCCGACTGCAAACCAGGCCTAATTGCACAACAGTGCCCGACCTCACTAATGCTCGTGGCTGAATAGAAGCAAGTCCCTGTAGCAATGTCCCAACATCTAGTGGAAAGCCTTCCCAGAAGAGTGGAGGCTGCTGTTGCAGCAAAGTGGGGACCAACTCCATATCAATGCACATGATTTTGGAGTGAGATGGTAGACAAGCAGGTGTCCACTTACTTTTGTCATGTAGTGTATTTTTCAACTAGACTTTTTAGATTGGTAGACAAAGGGTGTTGATGAAACTGTTGATACTGTATAATAACAAACTGTTAAAATAGAGGGAGAGAGGATGGAAAGACTGCAAAGGAGGAGAGGGTAGATGAGAGTTGAGAGGACAGTCAAGGGGAGTGAAGAGGGAAAAGGAGACGGAGCAGAGGAGAGCGAGGGTAGGGAAAAGAAGAGCTCCCATGGCAGTGAGAGTATTTCAATAGTGTTTGCTCGACTTCTCAAATAAAAGTTTGAGTTGCGATTTCTTATCCGTGGCTGTCGGAGCCAAATGGGTGGCAACGTCACGTGACCACGGAAGACAAGCTGCAGCAAGTACTGAACAAAACAGAATCCTGAACAACATCCTAATTAATGTTTACCAACATTAGCTAGCCAACTTATTGATACATATTTGTTATAAACCCCTCCGGTTCATTGCAAGATGAACAGACGGGAAGATAGCCAGACGAAGGGAAATAAAATGTTTATTTTTGTTTCAGTTCAGTAGGTTCCTCTGGATGAAATCACGCATATTCATCATCCAAGGGTTTCCATACAGGGTTCACCCAATAGCAATATTACCAATTACCAATGTAGTGCTCAATCATTAGTTACAGCAAATTCTATTTGAAAAAAGTAACAAAGCAAAAAAGACACGACAATATAAAGTAGCATGGTAAACATTGTGTTCATTCCTTCAATCACAACACGGCCCCGCTAAAAACACTCCGGATGTAATTCGAATGGCACCCTACTATTCCATGTAGTGCACTACTTTTGACCAGGATCTATAGATGCCATTTGGGCCACATACTTTATACTCTTAACCTTAGTTAAATTCTTCAGCGACATCTCAACAGAAGAATTGGTCTGCGTTACAAATTGGCACCCTATTCCCTACATAGTGCAGTCAAAAGTAAGTAGGGAATAGGATGCCATTTAGGCCAACATTAATTTTTAAATAAACTATTTGGGGAATATAATATTTTGCTTTTATATGCGTTGTATTTATAGTGTTTGTCATTTCTCAGATTATAAGAAAATCTCAAGAAATCGTTGTCAGAAATGGTTCAAGAATCAGTGATGGTCCATTTGTATAATGTAGCAATCAGAATCAGACTGTAATGGAGAAAACAGTAGGGGGAAAAAGTGAAAACAGAAATAAGACTTTCAGAAAGGCATTGTATAGTACAAATGAACAAAGAAAAAAAATGTCATACGTAGTTTCTAAGATTAGAAAAGCATGTCTTCCTACTGTATATATACTGTACCTTTTTCAACGTACCACCAAGACATCATTAACATCTTCTCTAGAAAATATTTGTTGGTCCTGTGTGAACAATAGATTGCATGGATGGTCTATATCTGCATAGACTAATAGGGTCTGTCCCAAATGGCACCCTATTCCTTATATAGTGAGCTACTTTTGACCAGGACCCATAGGAGTCCCCAAACTTAACTAGTGCTCCAGCCCTACCTGTCCTCTCTCCACACAGTCAATTGTTCTATTCACAGTTTGGTTGCATCCAAAATGGCACCCTATTCCCTTAATAGTGCACTTTTCGTAGTGTAGAATACATTTGTAATGCACTTGAGACATAGGGTGCATTTGAGATTTGCCCTTTGTCAGTATCTATGTTAGTGTTGGTTGGCTGCTGAGGTTCCAGTCAGTCACTACATCCTGTAACCATCTCTGTACTGGAGGTTGCCATGACAACTACTGTAAACAAACAATAGTGGGCCAACCTATGTGGTTCTGACAGGACACCAGGCTTGAAGACAACGTGACACTTTACGACAATGCCATCATACATAGAGAACAGCTATTTCATTGAAAAATATATAGATTAGTGTTTTTTTTTTTTTAAAGGCTAGTGTTGTCTTGTTCTTCCTTCCTCTACAAACATGGTGCTGCAACAAAGCTAATAATACATGTAGGTGATGTAAATCATTCAATTGTTTTCAACCATGTCCCCCTGATAATCTGGTTTAAAGCTAAAAAGGTCTGGTTGGGAACCACTGGTCTAAACATATATCCATCCTCAATGATTTTTAATATGTACAAATAAAATATCCATCAAACATCACCAAGTAGAAAATAAGAGGGTTAGTTCGTTCTCTGTGGACTGTCTGTGTCCCTCTTTCCCCGCCCCTTTGTCTCATGTAAACTAGGTACCCAACCACCTACAAGCCTCATTGGTTACTGAGAACAGGCTCCAACGAGGAAATCAGTGTGGATTTGATACATGATCCAAAAATAATTAAAAGAGAGAAGGTAGATTTTAAGGACTAGTGGTTATAAATGGCAGAGTGGCTTCCGTCCAAAATGGCCTCCTATTCTCTAATGCACTACGTATGGTATAGGGTGCCAAATGGGACGCGTCCACACTATGGGAGATTGGTTTGGCAAGTTAGCATCTCATGTCTGAGAGTCCCGATGGCTCTCTCCAACAGCAGGGTACTTGATGGTGACGCCGTCGCTGGGTTGTCTGGTAACCATGCAGAGTCAAGAAGACGCGGTGTGCAGCATCCTCACACACACTCCTCAGCTGACATCAGGAGAGGGTTGATGTACTCAAACCCTTCAAACTCCGACTGGTCGATCTTCTTCACTGCATCACTGCAAAACAGACAGGAAACAAACAAACAGTTATAGGGGAGACATATGACGATATTGATCAGTAAGTAAATCGCTTCTCATACCACCACTAAATAATCTAGTAAACTGAACAGACATCATAAAGCATTGATTTAAATGATCCATGAAGAATGACGGACGGACGGAGACAGAGCGACGGGCCCTGGTTAAAATTACACTGAACAAAAATAAACGCAACAATTTCACAGATTTAACTGAGTTACAAGTTCACATAAGGAAATCTGTCAATTGACAAACTCATTGGTCCTTAATCTATGGATTTCAAATGACTGGGAATACACACATATATCTAAAAAAAAAAAAGTTAGGGGCGTGGATCAGAAAACCAGTCAGTATGTGATGTGACCACCATTTGCCTCATGCAGGCTGTTGATTGTGGCATGTGGAATGTTGTCCCACTCCTCTTTAATGGCTGTGCGAAGTTGCTGGACATCGGTGGGAACTGGAACAGTGTCGTACAGGTCGATCCAGAGCATCCCAAACATGCTCAATGGGTGACATGTCTGATGAGTATGCAGGCCATAGAAGAACTGGGACATTTTCAGCTTCCAGGAATTGTGTACAGATCGTTGTGACATGGAGCCGTGCAATATCATGAAACATGAGGTGATGGCGGTGGATGAATGGCATGATAATGGTCCTCAGGATCTCGTCACAGTAACTCTGTGCATTCAAATTGCCATCTCTAAAATGCAATTGTGTTCATTGTCTGTCGCTTATATCTGCCCATAACATAACCCCACCGCCACCATGGGGCACTACATTCATAACGTTGACATCAGCAAACCACTTGCCCACACGACAACATACGATGTCTGCCATCTGCCCGGTACAGTTGAAACCGGGATTCATACGCGAAGAGCACACTTCTCCTGCATGCCAGTGGCCATTGAAGGTGAGCATTTGCCCACTGAAGTGGCTACAATGCCAAACTGCAGTCAGGTCAAGACCCTGGTGAGGCCATAAAGCATGCAGATGAGCTTCCCTGAGACAGTTTCTGACAGTTAGTGCAGAAATTCTTCAGTTGTGCAAACCCACAGTTTCATCAGCTGTCCGGGTGGCTGGTCTCAGACGACCATGCAGGTGTTGAAGCTGGATGTGGAGTTCCTGGTGTGGTTATACGTGGTCTGTGGTTGTGAGGCCGGTTGGACGTCCTGCCAAATTCTCTAAAATGACATTGAGGCGGCTTATGGTAGAGAAATGAACATTACATTATCTGGCAACAGCTCTGGTTGCCAATTGCAAGCTCCCTGTAGCATTGTGTTGTGTGACAAAACCACACATTTTAGAGTGGCCTTTTATTGTCCTCAGCACAAGGTGCACCTGTGTAATGATCATGCTGTTTAATCAGCTTCTTGATATGCCTTGATATGTCAGGTGGATGGATTATCTTAGCAAAGGAAAAATGTTAACCAACAGTGAAGTAAACAAATTTGGCCCCAAAATTCTAAAAATGTCTAGGATCTTATTTCAGCTCATGAAACCAACACTTTACATGCTTGTTTCCATTTTATGTTCCGTACAGTTCACTATATATGGTGCCATTTGTTCTTAACTGACTTGCCTAGTTAAATAAAAGGTATATTTGGGACGCATACAGAGACAGACAGATACTCACTCATCATCAGGCGTGAGCTGGATAGGCTCGTTGGTGAATTGGGCGTCAAAGTTGTCTAGTCCAAACTCTCCTGAGATGTTGGGTTTGAATGGAGGAACCACCTGCTTCTGCTCCATCTGAAACAACAATGCAACAAGGTCACAGGACACACAGCATTGAGGTCAAAGAGACACACAGTACATTCGAGAAAGTATTCTGACTCCTTGACTTTTTTCACATTTTGTTACATTACAGCCTTATTCTAAATGGATTAAATAATCTACACACAATACCCCATAATGACAAAGCGAAAACAGGTTTTTAGAGATTTTTGCAAAGGTATTAAAAATAAATAAATGTAAAAAAGTATTCAGACCATTTGCTATGAGACTCGAAATTGAGCTCAGATGCATCCTGTTTCCAATGATCATCCTTGAGATGTTTCTACAACTTGATTGGAGTCCACATATGGTAAGTTCAATTGATTGGACATGATTTGCAAAAGGTACACACGTGTCTATATAAAGGTCCCACATTTGACAGTGCATGTCAGAGCAAAAACCAAGCCAGGAGGTTGAAGGAATTGTCCGTAGAGCTCCGAGACAGGATTGTGTCGAGGCACAGATCTGGGGAAGGCTATGAAAAAAATGCCTGCAGCATTGAAAGTCTCAAAGAACACAGTGGCCTCCATTTTTAAATAGAGGAAGATTGGTACCACCAATCCTAGAGCTGGCCAAACTGAGCAATTGGGGGAGAAGGGTCTTGGTCAGGGAGGTGACCAAGAACCCGATGGTCATTCTGACAGAGCTCCTGTGTAGATGGGAGAACCTTCCAGAAGGACAATCATCTCAGCAACACTATCAATCAGGCCTTTAAAATAAAAGGCGCATGACAGCCCGCTTGGAGTTTGCCAAAAGGCACCTAAAGACACTCAGACCATGAGAAACAAGATGCTCTGTTCTGATGAAACCAAGATTGAACTATTTGGCCTGAATGACAAGCGTCACGTCTGGAGGAAACCTGGCACCATCCCTACAGTGAAGCATGGTGGTGGCAACATCATGCTGTGGGGATGTTCTTCAGTGGCAGGGACTGGGAGACTAGTCAGGATCGAGGGAAAGATGAACGGAGCAAAGTACAGAGAAATCCTTGATGAAAACCTGCTCTAGAGCACACAGGACATCAGCCTGGGGCGAAAGTTCACCTTCCAACAGGACAACGAGCACACAGCCAAGACAACGCTTCGGGACAAATGTCTGAATGTTCTTGAGTGGCCCGGACGTGAACCCTGATATAATATCTTTGGAGAGACCTGAAAATAGCTGTGTAGTGACACTCCCCATCCAACCTGACAGAGCTTGAGAGGATCTGCAGAGAAGGGGAGAAATTCCCCAAATACTGGTGTGCCAAGCTTGTAGCGTCATACCCAAGAAGACTCTAGGTTGTAATCACTGCAACAAAGTACTGAGTAAAGGGTCTGGATTCTTATGTAAATGTTATATTTCAGTTTTTACAATTTAATATTTTTGCAAACATTTCTAAAAACCTGTTTTTGCTTTGTCAATGTGGGGTATTGTGTGTAGATCGATGAGAAACAAGAAACCCATTTAATTCGTTTTAGAATAAGTCAAGGGTCTGAATACTTTCCGAATGCACTACACAGCTGGATAATCTTGTTTAAAATAATGTATATGAAGCGACTTAGTCCAGCAAGCACCATGTTACAACCAAATGAGCCTTATTTACAAAGAAGTAACGTACAAATTCCCCTGAAAATAGTTTAGAACCATTTTAAACCACAGAAAAAATATTCACGTGGCTAACAAATAATTGCACCAAAAGCCAATCTCTCTCTCTCCTTTGAAGCTGTGAGGCAGCCTGTGGATCAGCGGAAACTCCATTGTTAAGTCAGAACACAAACAGACAGGCAGCCTGCAGGGTGTTCACCCAGCACTACCACCCCCTGGAGGTAGAGGAGAGTGCAGGGCAAGGCTACGTGTGAGGTGAGACTGAGCGGAGGGGGAGCCAGCTCAGACAGCCAGTCAGCAGACAGGGTAGACCCTACTGGGAAAAGAGGTCAAGCTGCTCCTGAGCTGGCCTGGATGCCTGTCTGGAGGCCAGCCTGTCTGTCTGTGTCAGGGTGGAGTCAATTCCTTTGAAATTTTCCCAGCATTAGGACAATAACACGTTTCTGAATTTGAAAATTGAGGTTAGCCAAATGCTCTTAATTCTCTGGTGGTGACCCTCTAATTACAATAGAATCACTGTGACACTGGCCACTTAGTGCTGACTTTTATAGTCCAGGAATAGGCTTCATCTGGGTCTGGAAAACCTGCCCTTAGAGAACCGATACAGCCATGGTTAAATCAAATTGGCCCTCAACTATGACCTTTTCTTTTAAACTATGTGGAAAGACAATATGAGAATTGATTTCTCACGGTCCGTCATTCGTGTTTAAGTACATTTTCATTGGTGAGAATTCTGCTTCTGCTGCTTTGTTTGAAAACAATGATCTCTATATCCACATCGATGGAACAGTAGTGGAGAGCGTAGCAAGTTTTAAGTTCCTCGGCATACACATCACAGACAAACTGAATTGGTCCACCCACACAGACAGCATCGTGAAGAAGGCGCAGCAGCGCCTCTTCAACCTCAGGAGGCTGAAGAAATTCGGCTGGTCACCAAAAGCACTCACAGACTTCTACAGATGCACAATCGAGAGCATCCTGGCGGGCTGTATCACCGCCTGGTACGGCAACTGCTCCGCCCACAACCGTAAGGCTCTCCAGAGGGTAGTGAGGTCTGCACAACGCATCACCGGGGGCAAACTACTGCCCTCCAGGACACCTACACCACCCGATGTTACAGGAAGGCCATAAAGATCATCAAGGACAACAACCACCCGAGCCACTGCCTGTTCACCCCGCTATCATCCAGAAGGCGAGGTCAGTACAGGTGCATCAAAGCTGGGACCGAGAGACTGAAACACAGCTTCTATCTCAAGGCCATCAGACTGTTAAACAGCCACCACTAACATTGAGTGGCTGCTGCCAACACACTGACTCAACTCCAGCCACTTTAATAATGGGAATTGATGGGAAATGATGTAAAATATATCACTAGCCACTTTAAACAATGCTACCTAAGATAATGTTTACATACCCTACATTATTCATCTCATATGTATACGTATATACTGTACTCTATATCATCTACTGCATCTTTATGTAATACATGTATTACTAGCCACTTTAACTATGCCACTTTGTTTACATACTCATCTCATATGTATATACTGTACTCGATACCATCTACTGTATCTTGCCTATGCCGCTCTGTACCATCACTCATTCATATATCTTTATGGACATATTCTTTATCCCCCTACACTTGTGTGTATAAGACAGTAGTTTTGGAATTGTTAGTTAGATTACTTGTTGGTTATTACTGCATTGTCGGAACAAGCATTTCGCTACACTTGCATTAACATCTGATAACCATGTGTATGTGACAAATAAAATTTGATTAGATTTGATATATTGGTCATGATGCTCTATCTCACCTAAACACTAGATATAGTAGGAGAGATAGTGACAGAGTTGCATTAAAGAGAGAGAGAAGAGAGAGCAGCGAGAGGGGAGAAGAGATAGAAGACAATGACTCACAAGGTCCCAGTCTACGTTTCGGAAGAAGGGATGACCCATGATGTCAGCAAAGCCTGTCTGGGGATGACAGCCTAGCCGCTCCTTAGGTTCCTGGGAAAAGAGAGAGACAGGGAAGGAGGGAAAGAGTGGGGAGAGAGAGGAAGGAGAAAGAGAGGGATAGATAAACAATGAGTTCAAGAGCATCGATATGAGACAGACGAGGAGAGGGATGGAGGATGGAGAGAGGGAGGGAGGGAAAGAAGGAGAATAAAGGTTCATTACATCATGGTCAGAGGGCAATGTGACATGACCTTGTTAGGAATGAACTTTGTGTCTGGTAGTTAGTTACCTTGTTGAGGAAGCCCTTGAGAACGCTGGCAGCTTTGACTGACAACGACCGAGGAATCCTGATCTGTTTTTCCAATATTACTACAGAGAGGAGACAGAGGATATTAGACTGTTATTTATTGAAACAGTTACTTAGTTAGGACCTAACTAACAAGGAAACAAAGTCATATTTACACACACATTACCCTAGAGCACTTTCAGGAAGTGAACAAGTGCAAGCTCGTTGGAGAGTAGGGTACTAGAGAATAGGACCCAGCCATCCAGTAGGTCAGCTGTTATATAGAGATGTGTGTGAGTGTTACTTCGATCTGTCTCATGCCCCTCTCCCCACTGGTGTGATTACTACCTCTGAGGGTTTAGAGCTAGTCACCTCATACAGGTACTTGGGAGTACGGCTAGACGGTGCACTGTCCTTCTCTTAGCACATATCAAAGCTGCAGACTAAAGTTAAATCTAGACTTGGTTTCCTCTATCGTAATCGCTCCTCTTTCACCCCAGTCTTTTCAGTTCGCTACAGCTAACGACTGGAACGAGCCGCAACAAACACTCAAACTGGACAGTTTTATCTCAATCTCTTCATTCAAAGACTCAATCATGGACACTTACTGACAGTTGGGGTTGCTTTGTGTGATGTATTGTTGTCTCTACCTTCTTGCCCTTTGTGCTGTTGTCTGTGCAAAATAATGATTGTACCACATTTTGTGCTGCTACCATGTTGTGCTGCTGCCATGTTGTGGTCATGTGTTGCTACCATGCTGTGTTGTCATGCTATGTTGTTGTATTAGGTCTCTATTTATGTAGTGTTGTGTTGTCTCTTGTCGTGATGTGTTTTGTCCTATATTTGTATTTGATTTATTTTTAATCCCAGCCCCCATCCCCGCAGGAGGCCTTTTGCCTTTTGTTAGGCCATCATTGTAAGTAAGAATTTGTTCTTAACTGACGTGCCTAGTTAAATAAAATAAAAAATACTTTGGAAGAGGTAGTTTGAAGTATTGTGTGTGTGTTACCTTGGAAGAGGTAGTCTTCAGTGTTCTGGTCTGGGTTGTCGGAGCTCCCTACGATGTCGAAGGGCGACCGTCCAGCCATCATCTCAAACATCAGCACCCCCAACGCCCACCAGTCCACACTGAAACCTGAACCCACACATTGACAGAAAGTCATTCAAATGCATTTGCCTTACATTTCAATATAAATACACATAAGAGAACATTCTCGTAGTGTGCAAACGAGGAAGAGCATGGATATCTATAATGACGTGTGAATAATATAAATCGTCTTCTGCTTCTGAATCTGAAGCAAATGGGCATTATTTGTAGCAGACAGTCTTACCATAGTCCTCTCCTCTTAGTATCTCGGGGGCGATGTAGTTGGGGGTTCCACAGAATGTACTGGTGGTGTCTCCTGGCCTCAAGCCCTCCTACAGTACCCAGGGAGCACAGCAGTCAGCACACACATCTCACAGCGTAGAGGCATTAACACACAAACACTTCAGAGCTTACATGGCATTAACACGCACGAGCACACAAACACAAAAAAAGACACACAGACAGAAACACACAGGCATAAGCATGCGCATGGACAGCCCCCCCCAAACACTCACCTTGCACATGCCATAGTCAGTGAGTTTGATGTGTCCCTCTGACTCCAGCAGCACGTTGTCCAGTTTGAGGTCTCTGTAGATGATGCCTCTCTCGTGGAGGTAGTTCAACGCCAAGCTGATCTCTGCTGAGTAAAACCTGACAGAGAGAGAGATGGAAAAGAACCGGTCAGACTCACACACACAGACATCACTGTCTGAGAGCTACACAACTAAATCACCAAGCTCTTCATCAGTTGAATTTAAGGGTCGTGTTCGTTAGACCCCAAACAGAAGAAAATGTGCTAAAACAAGGGACTACCAGGATTTTCAAATGCAAAAAGTTCTGTTGCGTACCCTAGTGAACATAACTCAAGTGTAGCTATGACATCATTGTTCAAACCTGGCGTGTTCCTCAGGTAGCTTCCTCTGTCTCTGCATGTGGAACATCAGGTCTCCTCCGTTTACATACTCTATGACAAAGAACAGTCTGCTCTCAGTCTGGAAACAGGAGTGTAGCCCAACTAGGAATGGGTGGTTGGATGCCTGCTCAAACACGTGCTTCTCTGTCTGGACCCAGTCAATATCCTACAACCCAGAGAATAACACACACAGGATGCGTTTGGAAATCCAGTAGACTTAAAATCATATCACACACTTAGAAAAGCTAAATAAGCAGACATAACCAGGCAGCCATCTGAAGAGAACAGACAGAGTGAAAGAGTGGATGTGACAAGAGTGAGTGAGTGGTGTTGACAGATCTCTATTGACAGACAGGTAACAAAAGGTCAGGACAGAGCAGCCTCTCAGACAGAGGAGGGATGGCACAGATGATTGATCAGGTAGCGCCTGTCAACGTGTCAGACCAAGTGTGTGTGTTTCTTCAGAGTGTGTGTGTGTGTGCGTGCCACTCCGTCTGTGTGTGTTTACCTCATCGTCGTTGACCAGCTCCTTCTTGACGACCTTCATGGCGTAGATCCTCTCAGTCTTCTTGAGTCGGACCAGCAGGACCTTCGCATAGCTGCCCCGTCCGATCACCCTCAGCAGGTCAAAGTCCACCAGACCCAGACTAGACGCTGACTTCCCTGTGTCTCTGCTGCTGCGTGCCTACAGGACGGAGGGATGGACAGAAATAGGCATGAGATATGAGATGGATGGACAGGCAGACAGGTTGCCATCACTCTCCCATACAACAACTTTGGCAACAAACACACTTCTCTCACTCACACACAATCGCAGTCCATCTTCCTCACCTCTTTCTCTTCTCCATTGTAGTTTAGACTCTCACTAGAATCTTTGTTCTGATGACCTGAGAGAGCGAGAGTGACAGATAGGGGGAGAAAGAAAGCAGGAGCAGTCACATATCCTCCCAGACACTAGAGGGCAGACATGCCAACATTGAAGAAATTTTATGAGTACCAATTCAGCGGCACCCCCAGCCTCGCGGACCCCATGACGGAGTGTGTGATACCCACACTGCACCTTTTTAAGCCTAATGATGTTGGCAGAAGACTGCCTCAGTAAGAATGGTAGGCTATAGACTTAAGGGCACTTGATAATTGGCTACCATTCATTCAACATGCCTTTGTCATTGGTGAACTGACTATCACATCACTAGCAGCCTACAGTTGACATACAGCTATATCAATAACATACACCTACTACTCTAACAGTCCAACATAACTTTCTGTGAAGGACAGTATTCGCGGAACAGCTTTCTCTGCCATGTCTGTATCCATCCACGCAGCAACACGCACTGAACTACTGCAACACCGCACGTTTCCTTGTTGGTCAATGTGCTCGTGCTTACTACCGTTGCGGAGATCAAAGTATGTGTGGGCAAGAAAGTGTTCTTGCTTAGTTGACTGAACGCTGTAGCTACAGTAGCTTCTGAAAGTATTCACATCCCTTGACTTTTTACACATGTTGTTGAGTTACAGCCTGAGATTTGAATGGATTCAACTGATATTTGTCATCCCTGGCCTATACACAACATCCCATAATGTCTGTGGAATTATGTTTTCAGATTTAAAAAAAATATTAATAAAAAATGTAAAGCTGAAATGTCTTGAGTCAATATGTATTCAACCCCTTTGTTAAGGAAAGCCTAAATACATTCAGGAGTAAAACTGTTCCTAACAAGTTAGAAGTTGCATGGATTCACTCTGTATGCAATAGTGTTTAACATGATTTTTGAATGACTACATAATCTCTGTACCCCACACGACAACCATCTGTAAGGTCCCTTAGTCAAGCAGTGAATTTCAAACACAGATTCAACCACAAAGACCAGGGAGGTTTTCCAAAGCACATTGAATATCCCTTTGAACATGGTGAAGTTATTAATTGCACTTTGGATGGTGTATCAATATACCCAGTCACACCAAAGATACAGATGTCCTTCCTAACGCCGTTGCCGGGGAGGAAGAATACCGCTCAGGGATTTCACCATGAGGCCAATGGTGACTTTAAAACATTTACAGTGTTTAATGGATGTGATATGAGAAAACTGAGGAATGATCAACATTGTAGTTACTCCACCATACTAAATTAAATGAGAAAGAAGCCTGTACAGAGTAAAAATATTCCAAAACATGCACACAATTTCTTTTTACCTGAATACAAAATGTTATGTTTGGGGCAAATCCAACATATCACGGAGTACCACTCCATATTTTCAAGCATCGTGGTGGCTGCATTGTTACGGGTAAGCTCATCATCGGCAACGACTAGGGAGTTGTTTTTTTAAATAAAAATAAATGGAATAGAGCTAAGCACAGGCAAAATCCTAGAGGAAAACCTGCTTCAGTCTGCTTTCCAGCAGATACAGTCAAATTCACCTTTCAGTAGAACAATAACCTAAAACACAATGCCAAATATTCACCGGAGTCGCATACCAAGACAGCTTTGACTGTTCCTGAGTGGCCTAGTTACAGTTTTGACTTCAATTGGCTTGAAAATCTATGGCAAGACTTAGCTGTCTAGCAATGTTCAACAAGAACATAAGAAGGTGCAACTATTGTACAATCCAGGTGTGCAAAGCTCTTAGATTTAACCAGAAACTCAAAGCTGCAATAGCTGCTAAAGGGGTGTGAATACTTACATAAATTAGATATGTATTTCATTTTGAATACATTTGATCAATTGTCTAAAAACACATTTTCATTTTGTCAGTATGGGGTATTATTGTGTGTAGATGGGTGAGAAAAAATATCTAGTAGTGCTTGTACGCTTGACTAACACATACCATTTTGGAAAATGTACTTCGCAAACAGTTTCGTTGTTCATTTTCCCTACCCTTCTTCCTCAAACATCAGTGGTATCAACGAACGAAGTGGAGAGCTGCCATCCAGTTCGAGGGAGGAAAATAGTACTGCGACTACTGGGGGAGTGGGCCGGAGCTCTACAAATTTTTCCTCTGCACCCAATTCTTCTGATTGGTTCAGCTCCAACTTCAGACAGTTGAGTCAAAAACCACAATGTGCTTTGAACTAGAAGTAGAGATCTGTGCGGGACTGACTTATTCAAACTGCTCCCGCCTGCACACACAGCTTTTATTACGCCAACCGCCCACACCCGCTGGGCTTTTTCTCCCCAATTTCGAACTTGTCTCATTGCTGCAACTCCCCAACGGGCTCTGGAGGCGAAGGTTGAGTCCTGAGCCCTCCGAAACATGACCCGCCAAACCGCGCTTCTTAACACTTGCCCGCTTTACCTGGAAGTAAGCAGCACCAATGTGTCGGAGGAAACCCTGTTCACCGAAGTCAGCCTGCAGGTGGCCAGCCAGCCACAAGGAGTCGCTAGAACGCGATGATCCAAGTAAAGACGCCCGTTCAAACCCTTCCCTAACTCGGACGGCACTGGGCCAATTGTGCGCCTCCCTATGGGACTCCCGATCATGGCCGGTTGTGTTACAGCCCAGGATTGTACTCGGGTCTTTAGTGACGCCTCTAGCATTGCGATGCAGTTCCTTAGACCGCTGCGCCACTTTAGTCTAATCATATTTAATTTCTTTGGAAAGATAACTTCCACGTGATTCTCTGTCCATGCATAGACAGCCTACTCTACTTCATTGACACCACACATATACTAGGCGCACTTGATCTCGCACGCTCAACTAGGAGAGGTAGGCTACTTCACTTGAAGCAGCAACATGTGTGAATACTGCGACAAAGATGTGCTTTTAATACAAGAGGTAGGTCTAACACATACAGGGCAGAAAGACTACTGTTTCCAAATAATCTAGACTGCAATGATCTCTGTTGGGACCTGCAGGTCTCATGCAGCCCTCCAACTAGAAACATTCGACCTCAAATTGCGTGCATGGTACGCAAAATGCATGCAGATTGGCAGGTCTGAGAGGGGGATACAGAATGGTTAATAGTGTGAATGTTAAAGGAGAAGTTTACCCAAATTCCAGAAACTCCCAAGTGATTCCATACATTGACACTAGTCCAGTGGAGGTTGCCCTCTCCCCCTCTGTAGTGCTGTACTGAAACAGATGTATAAATGGGTCACGTGACTCGTGACTAGAGGTCGACCGATAATGATTTTTCAACGCCGATACCGATTATTGGAGGACCAAAAAAGCCGATACCGATTAAATCGCCCGATTTTAAAAATAAATAAAACGGTATTTGTAATAATGACAATTACAACAATACTGAATGAACACTTATTTTAACTTAATATAATACATCAATAAAATCAATTTAGCCTCAAATAAATAATGAAACATGTTCAATTTGGTTTAAATAATGCAAAAACAAAGTGTTGGAGAAGAAAGTAAAACTGCAATATGCGAGAAAGCTAACAATACAGTTCCTTGCTCAGAACATGAGAACATATGAAAGCTGGTGGTTCCTTTAAACATGGGTCTTCAATATTCCCAGGTAAGAAGTTTTAGGTTATAGTTATTATTATAGGACTATTTCCCTCTATACCATTTGTATTTCATTAACCTTTGACTATTGGATGTTCTTATAGGTACTTTAGTATTGCCAGTGTAACAGTATAGCTTCCGCCCCTCTCCTCGCTCCTCCCGAACCAGCAACGCAACGACAACAGCCACCATCGAAGCAGCGTTACCCATGCAGAGCAAGGGGAACAACTACTAGAAGGCTCAGAGCTAGTGACGTTTGAAACGCTATTAGGGCGCGCTAATAGCTAGCCATTTCACTTCGGTTACACCAGCCTCATCTCGGGAGTTGATAGGCTTGAAGTCATAAACAGCGCAATGCTTGACGCACAACGAAGAGCTGCTGGCAAAACGCACGAAAGTGCAGTTTGAATGAATGTTTACGCGCCTGCTTCTGCCTATCACCGCTCAGATACGTAGATACTTGTATGCTCAGTCAGATTACATGCAACGCAGGACAAGCTAGATAATATCTAGTAATATCATCAACCATGTGTAGTTAACTAGTGTTTATGATTGATATCTTATAAAAAACTAGCTAGCAACTTACCTTGGCTTACTGCAGTCTCCTTGTGGAGTGCAACGAGAGAGAGGCAGGTCGTTATTGCGTTGGACGAGTTAAGGTTGCAAGTTTGGATCCCCCGAGCTGACAAGGTGAAAATCTGTCGTTCTGCCCCTGAACAAGGCAGTTAACCCACCGTTCCTAGGCAGTCATTGAAAATAAGAATGTGTTCTTAACTTCTTGGATATAGGGGGCGCTATTTTAATTTTTGGATGAAAAACGTTCCCGTTTTAAACAAGATATGTCACGAAAAGATGTTCGACTATGCATATAATTGACAGCTTTGGAAAGAAAACACTGACGTTTCCAAAACTGCAAAGATATTGTCTGTGAGTGCCACAGAACTGATGTTACAGAAAAAACCCAGATAAAAATCCAATCAGGAAGTGCCGCATTTTTTGAAACCGCCTCATGGCAATGACTCCTTATATGGCTGTGGAGGAGCTAGGAGTCAGCTTACGTTTTCCCCAAGGTGTCTGCAGCATTGTGACGTATTTCTAGGCATATCATTGGAAGATTGACCATAAGAGACTACATCTACCAGGTGGTCGCTTGGCGTCCTCCATTGCAATTATTGCGCAATCTCCAGCTGCAGTATTTTTCAGTTTGCTTCTGATGACAAGCCAACTGCCACCACTGATAGATTATCGAATAGATATGTGAAAAACACCTTGAGGATTGATTCTAAACAACGTTTGCCATGTTTCTGTCGATATTATGGAGCTAATTTGGAAAAAAGTTAGGCGTTGTAAGTGACTGCATTTTCCGGTATTTTTCTTAGCCAAATGTGATTAACAAAACGGAGATATTTCGTCTACACAAATAATCTTTTTGGAAAAAATGAACATTTGCTATCTAACTAAGAGTCTCGTCATTGAAAACATCCAAAGTTCTTCAAAGATAAATTATTTTATTTTAATGCTTTTCTTGTTTTTGTGAAAATGTTGCCTGCTGAATGCTAAGCTTAATGCTATGCTAGGCTATCAATACTCTTACACAAATGCTTGTGTAGCTTTGGTTGAAAAGCATATTTTGAAAATCTGAGATGACAGTGTTGTTAACAAAAGGCTAAGCTTGTGTTTCAATATATTTATTTCATTTCATTTGCGATTTTCATGAATAGGAAACGTTGCGTTATGGTAATGAGCTTGAGGCTATGATTACGCTCCCGGATACGGGATTGCTCGACGCTAGAGGTTAACTCACTTGCCTAGTTAAATAAAGGTATACATTTTTGGGGGGGGACGACAAATCGGCAACCAAAAATACCAATTTCCGATTGTTATGAAAATTAGAAAATCGGCCCTAATTAAATCGGCCATTCTGATTAATCGGGTGACCTCTACTCGTGACAGTGCAGGCCTTTTCTGCTCTGTTGCCAGTGAATTCATGATTCACAAATCCGCAAAATGTGGACACATTTGTTGTTTTACTGACAGAGCTATTGCTGTCAAATGTACTATCGGTTTTGTGTCAGGAAATGTGTACTTTTACACCAAAAACATTTGGATTATTTTATGTAGCCAACTGCCACAGCAACGGAGATGGGTAAAAACTGTGCATGTGCTCTCGGAGGAATCCTACGTACAAACTGCATGTTATTCCCTTATTCGTTTTTTTTTTTTCCTTCAGCAGAGAAGACAGCGTAACAGATTAATTATACAAAGTAAACAACTAAATATTAACTACAAATATCCTCGTGAATGGCATCCCCCCCGAAATGTATAGTAAACTAAATTCAATGCATGCCCTCACAACTAAAGTCCATTTAGAGAGAGCATAAGCTTCCGCTTGTTTGCTAGCAATAGCAAGAATGATTTGTTTAACAGTGTTGTTTGACAAAGGTATTGATGTGAGTTTCTGTGCGCCTGCTTTCCTACACATTGTTTTCACCATATCAATTGCGGCCGGTAATAATGATCAAAGTCTCTGCAATAGTGTGTTGTTTCTTATTGTAGCGGGCCTAGCCACTCACCGAATAGTGCACTCTGGTTGAATTGTATCTTTTAGATTTGAATAATTTTGATTTTTAAGGTGAACTTCACTAGGGTAGGGGGCACAATTTTCACTTCCGGATGAAAAGCGTGCCCATAAGTAAACTGCCTGCTACTCAGGCCCAGAAGCTAGGATATGCATATAATTGGTAGATTTGAATAGACAACACTCTACTAGTTTCCAAAACTGTTAAAATAATTTCTGTGAGTATAACAGAACTGATTTGGCAGGCCAAAACCTGAGAAAAATCCATACCGGAAGTGGGATTTTATTTATGTTTGTAGTTTTTTATTGAATGCCATTACAGTACCCATTGACTTAGGACTCAAATTGCACTTCCTGTGGCTTCCACTAGATGTCAACAGTCTTTAGAAATTGTTTCAAGCTTGTATTCTGAAAAATGAGAGTTAGACCACTCTGAATGAGTGGACCCTACAGTGTCCCAGAACTTTTTCATGCGTGCGACCGAGAGTGCGCCTTTGTTTACCTTTTATATTGACGACGTTATTGTCCGATTGAAATATTATTGATTATTATGACTAAAAACAACCCGAGGATTGATTCTAAACATCGTTTGACATGTTTCCACAAACTTTACGGATACTATTTAGATTTTTCGTCTGCCTGTAGTGACTGCGTTTAAGCCTGTGGATTGCTGAACAAAACGCGAAAACAAAAACCGAGGTTTTTGGATATAAACATGGACTTTATCAAACAAAACAAACATTTATTGAGTAAATGGGAGTCTTGTGAGTGCAACCATATGAAGATCAAAGGTAAGTGATTAATTTTAGCACTATTTCTGACTTTTGTTACTCCTCTACTTGGCTGGTTACTGTTTGTAATGATTTGTCTGCTAGGCGCTGTTCTCAGATAATCGCATGGTATGATTTCGCCGTAATGCCTTTTTGAAATCTGATACAGTGGTTGGATTAACAAGAAGTTAATCTTTAAACTGATGTATAACACTTGTATCTTTTATTTATGTTTATTATGAGAATTTCTTTTTTGTTGAGTTTAACGCTCTGCAATTTCACCGGATGTTGTTTGAGACAGTGGATTACTGAACAAAACACGCTAACAAAACTGAGGTTTTTGGATATAAAGAGGAACTTTATCAAACAAAACAAACATTTATTGAGTAACTGGGAGCCTTGTGAGTGCAACCATATGAAGATCAAAAGGTAAGTGATTCATTTTCTCTATTTCTGACTTTTGTTACTCCTCTACTTGGTTGGTTACGGTTTTATTTATTTAATTTCACCTTTATTTAACCAGGTAGGCAAATTGAGAACAAGTTCTCATTTACAATTGCGACCTGGCCAAGATAAAGCAAAGCAGTTCGACACATACAACAGAGTTACACATGGAGTAAAACTAACATACAGTTAATAATACAGCAGAAAAATAAGTCGATATACAATGTGAGCAAATGAGGTGAGATGAGGTAAAAACATTTTTTTTAAAGGCCATGGTGGTGAAGTAAATACGTGTTAACCCTCGCAAGGCTGCAGGCCCAGACGGCATCCCCAGCCGCGCCCTCAGAGCATGCGCAGACCAGCTGGCCGGTGTGATTACGGACATATTCAATCAATCCCTATACCAGTCTGCTGTTCCCACATGCTTCAAGAGGGCCACCATTGTTCCTGTTCCCAAGAAAGCTAAGGTAACTGAGCTAAACGACTACCGCCCGTAGCACTCACTTCCGTCATCATGAAGTGCTTTGAGAGACTAGTCAAGGACCATAGCACCTCCACCCTACCTGACACCCTTGACCCACTCCAATTTGCTTACCGCCCAAATAGGTCCACAGACGATGCAATCTCAACCACACTGCACACTGCCCTAACCCATCTGGACAAGAGGAATACCTATGTGAGAATGCTGTTCATCGACTACAGCTCGGCATTCAACACCATAGTACCCTCCAAGCTCGTCATCAAGCTCGAGACCCTGGGTCTCGACCCCGCCCTGTGCAACTGGGTACTGGACTTCCTGACGGGCCGCCCCCAGGTGGTGAGGGTAGGCAACAACATCTCCTCCCCGCTGATCCTCAACACTGGGGCCCCACAAGGGTGCTTTCTGAGCCCTCTCCTGTACTCCCTGTTCACCCACGACTGCGTGGCCACGCACGCCTCCAACTCAATCATCAAGTTTGCGGACGACACAACAGTGGTAGGCTTGATTACCAACAACGACGAGACGGCCTACAGGGAGGAGGTGAGGGCCCTCGGAGTGTGGTGTCAGGAAAATAACCTCACACTCAACGTCAACAAAACTAAGGAGATGATTGTGGACTTCAGGAAACAGCAGAGGGAACACCCCCCCCATCCACATCGATGGAACAGTAGTGGAGAGGGTAGCATGTTTTAAGTTCCTCGGCATACACATCACAGACAAACTGAATTGGTCCACTCAGACAGCATCGTGAAGGCGCAGCAGCGCCTCTTCAACCTCAGGAGGCTGAAGAAATTCGGCTTGTCACCAAAAGCACTCACAAACTTCTACAGATGCACAATCGAGAGCATCCTGGCGGGCTGTATCACCGCCTGGTACGGCAACTGCTCCGCCCTCAACCGTAAGGCTCTCCAGAGGGTAGTGAGGTCTGCACAACGCATCACCGGGGGCAAACTACCTGCCCTCCAGGACACCTACACCACCCGATGTTACAGGAAGGCCATAAAGATCATCAAGGACATCAACCACCCGAGCCACTGCCTGTTCACCCCGCTATCATCCAGAAGGCGAGGTCAGTACAGGTGCATCAAAGCTGGGACCGAGAGACTGAAAAACAGCTTCTATCTCAAGGCCATCAGACTGTTAAACAGCCACCACTAACATTGAGTGGCTGCTGCCAACACACTGACTCAACTCCAGCCACTTTAATAATGGGAATTGATGGGAAATGATGTAAATATATCACTAGAAACTTTAAACAATGCTACCTTATATAATGTTACTTACCCTACATTATTCATCTCATATGCATACGTATACACTGTACTCTATATCATCGACTGCATCCTTATGTAATGCATGTATCACTAGCCACTTTAACTATGCCACTTTGTTTACATACTCATCTCATATGTATCTACTGTATCTTGCCTATGCTGCTCTGTACCATCACTCATTCATATATCCTTATGTACATATTCTTTATCCCCTTACACTGTGTATAAGACAGTAGTTTTGGAATTGTTAGTTAGATTACTTGTTGGTTATTACTGCACTGTCGGAACTAGAAGCACAAGCATTTCGCTACACTCGCATTAACATCTGCTAACCATGTGTATGTGACAAATAAAATTTGATTTGATTTAGCAAGTAAAACAGTGGAATGGTAGATTTGCAGTGGAAGAATGTGCAAGGTAGAGATAGAAATAATGGGGTGCAAAGGAGCTAAATAAATAAATACAGTAGGGGGAGAGGTAGTTGTTTGGGCTAAATTATAGATGGGCTATGTACAGGTGCAGTAATCTGTGAGCTGCTCTGACAGCTGGTGCTTAAAGCTAGTGTGGGAGATGAGTGTTTCCAGTTTGAGATTTTTGTAGTTCGTTCCAGTCATTGGCAGCAGAGAACAGGAAGGAAAGGCGGCAAAAGGAAGAATTGGTTTTGGGGGTGACCAGAGAGATATACCTGCTGGAGCTACAGGTGGGTGCTGCTATGGTGACCAGGGAGCTGAGATAAGGGGGGACTTTAACTAGCAGGGTCTTGTAGATGACCTGGAGCCAGTGGGTTTGGCGACGAGTATGAAGCGAGGGCCAGCCAACGAGAGCGTACAGGTCGCAGTGGTGGCTAGTATATGGGGCTTTGGTAACAAAACGGATTGCACTGTGATAGACTGCATCCAATTTATTGAGTAGGGTATTTGGAGGCTATTTTGTAAATGACATCGCCGAAGTCGAGGATCGGTAGGATGGTCAGTTTTACAAGGGTATGTTTGGCAGCATGAGTGAAGGATGCTTTGTTGCGAAATAGGAAGCCAATTCTAGATTTAACTTTGGATTGGAGATGTTTGTTTCTGATGTAATCCAATAGTCACACGGATAGCAGCTAGCTAGCTGCGAGATCCAGGTGTATATGTCCAGAGCTTGCGGTTGAAATCCGAGGATTTCAAATCCGAGGATTTCAACCACAAACCGTGGTTAGCTGAATACTAATATTAACCAGTAAACTGGCTAGCTTCTAGTTAGCTTCTATTGGGGATTTCAGATTTGAGGTAAATAATACTTTTACATTTTTTTTTTTTTTTTTTTTTAATATGTGAGGCAGGTTGCAGGAGAGTGTTTTGAAGTTTGAAAAGAAAATATATAAAAGATATGCGAAGAAAGGTGTATATATATATATATATATATATGGCACACGACGAGGACAAAGGATGTCTGACTGCTATGCCATCTTGGTTAAGACATTTTGTAATGATTTGTCTGCTGGGTGCTGTTCTCAGATAATCGCATGGTTTCGCCGTAAAGCCTTTTTGAAATCTGACAACGTGGTTGGATTAACAAGAAGTTCATCTTTAAACCAATGTATAACACTTCTATGTTTTATGAATTTTTATAATGAGTATTTGTGTTTTTGAATTTGGCGCTCTGCAATTTCACTGGATGTTGGCCAGGTGGGACGCTAGAGACTGCACGTACCCTAGTGAGGTTAACCACATTAATGATTTTGAGATACAAAGACGATATTATAATACACATTTTTTTGTATATCTTTTTTATATCTCCTCTGGATTTTGGAAATTCTCCCGCGATCCCATTTTCATATCAGGCAACCCCACACGGGGTCTCGTCCCCTAGTATGGGAACCGCTGTGCTAATCTGTAGAGCACCTAGGCCTATATGTCTACATGATATGGTGCCATGGTAATAACATAATAAGAACACCTCGAATGTCAAGAATCTGGCTAGGTTACATACCTCGGCACGCTGGTTTTGTGGCCGTCTTTTCTTAAACAAGCCTTTGTATTTTGGCACTGTGCCAGATCCAGTCCATGGAAATACAGTAGCAAGAGCAGTAATCTTTAAAGATCCTTTCTGTCCACATGCAGCTATGCAAAGTTGGCGGCAGTAGTATTTACATATTTACAGTGAAAACAGTGGAATTTCTAGTCACGTGATCTGTTTTTTGCAGCCGTTTTAGTACAGGGAGAGAGAGGGGGAGATGGCAAACTCCACTGAACTAGTTTCAAGCTATGGAATCAATTGGGAGTTTCTGCGTTTTTGGGTAAACTTCTCCTTTAAACTTTCTAATTCAGTCAGCCACCAGTAGAGCACCTGACAGGACTTAAGGTTGTCTTAGTCTTACTGGATCCAGCTTAGTGACTCAGGTCTAGGGACAAGGTCTAAAGAAACAATTCATTGCGTCAAAATGTCTGATAGATCATCATAAACAATCTTAACCCACCAGGGCTAGCTTTCCTTAAAAAGGAAGTGTGTGTGTGTGTGTGTGTGTGTGTGCGTATGTCTTACCTGGCTGTTCTGATTGGTCTAATGGAGTGATGGAGGCCCCTCTATCAGGCCCCATGATAGGTTCCTAGAAAGAGAGCGAGATGAAGAGCGAGAGAGTGTAAGAGGACACGTTGAGAAATAGTGTCTCAGTCCTTTCTTAATGAAAATACAATATGTGTAGGGCCCAGAGTTTTCCGGGACAGGTCACATGAAAAGACCAAGGTAAAACTCTGGGCACTAAGTATAAGAGACGGCACTAACCGCTCCCTGTTCCTCACCTGTATCATCTGTCGGCCACACTCCACGGTGACCAGTTTGTGACACTTCTTGTGGACCAGCAATTTGCAGTTGATGCATTTGTAACCCTGTCTCCCCAGACCCCAGATACGGTCTGTGCAGATGGCGCAGTGAGCTCTCTGGAAGACAAAGAAAACAAACCTTTAGAGAGAAAAAGAGACAGAGGGATAGAAGTTAACAGAGACGAAGAGAAAGAGGAAGAATGAGAAAGAAGTGAAGGAAAAGAGGTATATACAGTAGTTCCTCAAAGGTTTAGAGCCTATGACCATTTGTGTCAGATTGTGGTAACTTGCATCATTGCACCACACTATCTATCACAAGGGGGAGTTTGAATGCTGATCTATCGGTAGTCTAAACTGTGGCACAAATTGATGATCTTTTCGTAAATTAATAGAGGTGTGAATGTTTAAGTCAGAGTCTCTCTTCTTTGGCACTCGAGTCCTGTATCAGGTAACAACAAAAAATGACCTGGCAGGTGGTCCCGAAGTTGAGAGAGAACATGGGTAAATACAATTGCGCAATTACACTTGACATGTAGACTGACAATTTTCTAAAAATAGGCAGTGGGATTTTGATTTCTCTCCCTCTAAAAACAGATATAATTCTAAATAGAAAAAGGGCATTATTTACCACAGTGTGAAAGAGGGATAGCCCCTCTATATAAAGTGAGTTTCTGAGTCCTTCTTTGCTGATGTGAAGAAGAAACTTAATGAGAGTCCAGCGAGGAGAAAATGGTGGCCCATATTTTCAAGACCTGAGATATTTCATGAATTTATGAAATGTACTAGTTTATTTAGGCAATTGAATATATTAATTTAAGCTTGGCATATTTAGGAGGTTATTTCGCAGCATAAAGCCATATATGTCAGCATACAGCTGAGTGACTCACTCATTTGATGCTTTTGATCAAAATAACATTCTTTCTGATAGTCTTTAATAAATACATGTTTTGACCAAGTTAATCTGCTCATGTGTGTGTTCAATAATTTGTGAGATTGCGGTTACAATGAAGCACGTAAACTACATCAAATAAATCCTATTCATTATGAATAATCAGATGCGTTGCAGGCTTGTCATTTTTACTTATTAAATTATTTCAGATTTTATTTGATATTTTAGACAACACAAAACACATATGGATATGACAACTAAACTCAGCAAAAAAAAGAAACGTCCCTTTTTCAGGACCATGTCTTTCAAAGATAATTAGTAAAAAATCTAAATAACTTCACTGTAAATGGTTTAAACATGGTTTCTTCATGCTTGTTCAACCATAAACAATTAATGAACATGCACCTATGGAACGGTCGTTAAGAAACTAACAGGCAATTAAAGTCACAGTTATTAAAACTTACGACAATAAAGAGGCCTTTCTACTGACTCTGAAAAACACCAAAAGAAAGATGCCCAGGGTCCCTGCTCATCTGCGTGAAAGTGACTTAGGCATGCTGCAAGGAGGCATGAGGACTGAAAATGTGGCCAGGGCAATAAATTGTAATGTCCGTACTGTGAGATGCCTAAGACAACGCTACAGGGAGACAGGACGGACAGCTGATCGTCCTCGCAGTGGCGGACCACGTGTAACATCTGCATGGGATCGGTACATCCAAACATCACACCTGCAGGACAGGTACAGGATGGCAACAACAGCTGCCCGAGTTACACCAGGAACGCACAATCCCTCCATCAGTGCTCAGACTGTCCGCAATAGGCTGAGAGAGGCTGGACTGAGGGCTTGTAGGCCTGTTGTAAGGCAGGTCCTCATCAGACATGGCCGGCAACAACTTTGCCTATGAGCACAAAGCCACCGTCGCTGGACCAGACAGGACTGGCAAAAAGTGCTCTTCACTGACGAGTCAGGATTTTGTCCAGAGGTCGACCGATTATGATTTTTCAACGCCGATACCAATACCGATTATTTGAGGACAAATAAAGCCGATGCCGATTAAATCTGACTATTTTTTTTTCATTTATTTGTAATAATTACAATTACAACAATACTGAATAAACACTTATTTTAACTTAATATAATACATCAATAAAATCAATTTAGCCTCAAATAAATAATGAAACATGTTCAATTTGGTTTAAATAATGCAAAAACAAAGTGTTGGAGAAGAAAGTAAAACTGCAATATGTGCCATGTAAGAAAGCTAACGTTTAAGTTCCTTGCTCAGGACATGAGAACATATGAAAGCTGGTGGTTCCTTTTAACATGAGTCTTCAATATTAAATATTTCAAAACATCTATCCTGTTTGCCACAAGGCACTAAAGTAATACATTTTTTGTCCGGGATACAAATTAAATCCAACTTTATTTGTCACATGTGCCGAATACAACAAGTGTAGACCTTTATTTTAATATTGAAAGTCAATATATATAAAAAATATTTAAATAAATAAAAAGAGTTCTTAACAGGGCGTGTTTAGGTTGTAGTTATTATAGGAATTATAGGACTATTTCTCTCTATACCATTTGTATTTCATATACCTTTGACTATAGGATGTTCTTATAGGCACTTTAGTATTGCCAGTGTAACAGTACAGCTTCCATACCTCTCCTCGCTCCTACCTGGGCTCGAACCAGGAACACAACGACAACAGCAACCCTCGAAGCAGCGTTACCCATGCAGAGCAAGGGGAACAACTACTCCAAGTCTCAGAGCGAGTGACGTTTGAAACGCTATTAGCGCGCTAACTAGCTAGCCATTTCACATCGTTACACCAGCCTAATCTCGGGAGTTGATAGGCTTGAAGTCATAAACAGCAGTGCTGCTGGCAAAACACATGAAAGTGCTGTTTGAATGAATGCTTATGAGCCTGCTGGTGCCTACCATCGCGCAGTCAGACTGCTCTATCAAATCAGACTTAATTATAACATAACACACAGAAATGCGAGCCTTAGGTCATTAATATGGTCAAATCCGGAAACTATCATCTCGAAAACAAGACGTTTATTCTTTCAGTGAAATACGTAACCGTTCCAGTTTTTATCTAACGGGTGGCATCCATCAGTCTAAATATTCCTGTTACATTGCACAACCTTCAATGTTATGTCATAATTCTGAATTCTAATTCTGGAAAATTCTGGCAAATTAGTTTGCAATGAGCCAGGCGGCCCAAACTGTTGCATATACCCTGAGAAGTGACAATTTCACCTGGTTAATATTGCCTGCTAACCTGGATTTCTTGTAGCTAAATATGCAGGTTTAAAAATATATACTTCTGTGTATTGATTTTAAGAAAGGCATTGGTGTTTATGGTTAGGTACACGTTGGAGCAACGACAGTCCTTTTTTGCGAATGCGCACTGCATCGACTATATGCAACGCAGGACACGCTAGATAAACTAGTAAGATCATCAACGATGTGTAGTTATAACTAGTGATTATGATTGATTAAGTTTAATGCTAGCTAGCAACTTACCTTGGCTTCTTACTGCATTCGCTTAACAGGCGGGCTCCTCGTGAGGCAGGTGGTGAGAGCGTTGGACTAGTTAACCGTAAGGTTGCAAGATTGGATCCCTGAGCTGACAAGGTAAAAATCTGTCGTTCTGCCCCTGAACAAGGCAGTTAACCTTTTTGGGATAGGGGGCTGCATTTTCACTTTTGGAATAGCGTGCCCAGAGTGAACTGCCTCCTACTCTGTCCCAAATGCTAATATATGCATATTATTATTGGATAGAAAATACTCTGAAGTTTCTAAAACTGTTTGAATGATGTATGTAAGTATAACAGATCTCATATGGAAGGCAAAAACCTGAGAAAAGATCCAACCAGGAAGTGGGAAATATGAGGTTTGTAGTTTTTCAACTCAGCCCCCATTGAAGATACAGGGTGATATTAGTTATGTTTCACTTCCAAAGGCTTCCACTAGATGTCAACAGTATTTAGAACCTGTTTGAGGATTCTACTCTAAAGTAGGGGCTCATAAGGGCTCTTTGAGTGAGTGGTCTGGCAGAGTGCCACAGCCTCGGGTCTGGCACGCTCACGCGAAAGGCAGCTACGTTCCACTTCATTTGTACAGACAAAGGAATTGTCCGGTTGGAACATTAAGGAAGTTTTATGTTAAAACATCCTACAGGCTGTAACGGAACTTTTTGAACTTTTCGTCCGACGCGACTTGAACGCGCTTTTGGATTTGTTTTCCAAACGCCCTAACAAAAGAAGATATTTGGACATAACTGATGGACATTATCAAACAAATCAAACATTTATGGTGGGACTGGGATTCCTGGGAGTGCATTCTGATGAAGATAATCAAAGGTAAGTGAATATTTAAAATGCTATTTCTGAGTAATGTTGACGACCCAATATGGCGGGTATCTTTTTGGCTGCTTTGTTGTCTAAAGGCTGTACTCAGATTATTGCATGGTTTGCTTTCTCCGTAAAGTTTTAAAAAAATCTGACACAGCGGTTGCATTAAGGAGAAGTTTATCTAAAGTTCCATGTATAATAGTCGTATCTTTATCAATGTTTATTATGAGTATTTCTGTAAATTGATGAGGCTCTCTGCACAATCACCGCATGTTTTAGAACTACTGAACGTAACGCGCCAATGTAAACTCCGATTTGTTTGATATAAATATGAACTTTAGCAAACAAAACATACATGTATTGTGTAACATGATATCCTATGAGTGTCAGCTGATGATCATCAAAGGTTAGTGATTAATTTTATCTCTATTTCTGCTTTTTGTGACTCCTCTCTTTGGCTGGAAAAATGGCTGTGTTTTTCTGTGGCTTGGTGGTGACCTAACATAATTGTTTGTGGTGCTTTCACTGTAAATACTTTTTGAAATCAGACACTGTGGCTGGATTAACAAGAATTTTATCTTTAAAATGGTGTAAAATACTTGTATGCATGAAAATGTAATTATGACATTTTTGTTGTTTTGAACTTGGTGCCCTGCACTTTCACTGGCTGTTGTGGGGGGGACAGGTTAACCCACCGTTCCTAGGCCGTAATTGAAAATAAGAATGTGTTCTTAACTGACTTGCCTAGTTAAATAAAGATTAAATAAAAGGCGTAAAAATAAAAAAATATTTTAATTAATTTTTTATTGGCAAAATCAGCGTCCGAAATGACTAATTTCCGATTGTTATGAAAACTTGAAATAGGCCATTCCGATTAATCGGTCGACCTCTAGTTGTCTCACCAGGGCTGATGGTCGGATTTGCGTTTATTGTCGAAGGAATGAGCATTACACCGAGGCCTGTACTCTGGAGCGGGATCAATTTGGAGGTGGAGGGTCCGTCATGGTCTGGGGTTGTATGTAACAGCCTCATCGGACTGAGCTTGTTGTCATTGCAGGCAACCTCAACACTATGGGTTAACGGGAAGACCTCCTCCTCCCTCATGTGGTAACCTTCCTGCAGGCTCATCCTGACATGACCCTCCAGCATGGCAATGCCACCAGCCATACTGCTCGTTCTGTGCGTGATTTCCTGCAAGACAGGAATGTCAGTGTCCTGCCATGGCCAGCGAAGAGCCCAGCTCTCAATCCCATTGAGCACCTCTGGGACCTGTTGGATCGGCGGGTGAGGGCTAGGGCCATTCCCCACAGAAATGTCCGGGAACTTGCAGGTGCCTTGGTGGAAGAGTGGGGTAACATCTCACAGCAAGAACTGGCAAATCTAGTGCAGTCCATGAGGAGGAGATGCACTGCAGTAGTTAATGCAGCTGGCAGCCACACCAGATACTAACTGTTTACTTTTGATTTTGACCCCCCCCCCTTCGTTCAGTGACACATTAATCCATTTCTATTAATCACATGTCTGTGGAACTTATTCAGTTTATGTCTCAGTTGTTGAAATTTATGTTCATACAAATATTTACACATGTTAAGTTTGCTGAAAATAAAAGCAGTTGACAGTGAGAGGAAGTTTCTTTACATCACACCTGCCCAGACCCACCTGCTCACACCATCTCCAGCGCCCTCATCACTCTCCACCACATGGCCTCAAACCGCACCATTTTGTTTCTCTATGTCGCCCACACACACTTTCAACATTTGGATAATAAAGCATTTAAAAGGCTGACGTTTGTTGATTTTAAGTTTAAGAATACATTTTTTCAAGATGATTAATGAGAAAAGTATTACCTATAACCCATAGGGTATCTCACTGCACCCTTATATACCATGTCTTGAAATATGCAGACAGATTTAAAGTTAGTTTCCATTGTAATAATTTCTAACTTCCCCCATAACTTTTTTGGGACGTCATAACATTCTCAGAAGGCATGGATTATTATAACCTAATGAAAAATGTACCTGGTAAATCTAATTTAAATGTACTGCAGGCCTAAAAACCTATGGGTTTAAACTTCTGAATGAATGATTATATTGATGATAGAAACAGCCTCTTAATGAGTTCCGAGAGTCAATCCGTTACCCAACAAAATAATTTATTTTGCCCAATTGTTTTTATGACTCCAGACAGTAGGCTATTATTGCTCTTTTCCTGCATTAATTCATTAGGCTAAAAAAGAAACAACGCTATGAATCAAGAATAGATTTTAAATCACAATGAAATGCGGCACACTAACAACTCAAATCCCTTTAAAAAGCCTTAAATATTATACAATAAATAAATATACTAAAACAATAACTTCAAAAACAGTCCATTTATCACTGGATTTCTTCAAATTGCTGTGTGGGAAAAGGATGCCATCCACCGTGTCTGGTCCCAGGCTGACAGCTGGCTTCTCTCTGAAACCACACATCCATCTGAAGGTGACGCTTTATCCACCGTGTCTGGTCCCAGGCTGACAGCTGGCTTCCCTCTGAAACCACACATCCATCTGAAGGTGAGTCTTTATCCCCCCTGCCTGGTCCCAGGCTGACAGCTGGTTTCTCTCTGAAACCACACATCCATCTGAAGGTGACTCTTTATCCACCGTGTCTGGTCCCAGGCTGACAGCTGGCTTCTCTCTGAAACCACACATCCATCTGAAGGTGACTCTTTATCCACCGTGTCTGGTCCCAGGCTCACAGCTGGTTTCCCTCTGAAACCACACATCCATCTGAAGGTGAGTCTTTATCCCCCCCTGCCTGGTCCCAGGCTCACAGCTGGTTTCCCTCTGAAACCACACATCCATCTGAAGGTGAGTCTTTATCCACCGTGTCTGGTCCCAGGCTCACAGCTGGTTTCTCTCTGAAACCACACATCCATCTGAAGGTGACTCTTTATCCACCGTGTCTGGTCCCAGGCTCACAGCTGGTTTCCCTCTGAAACCACAAATCCATCTGAAGGTGACTCTTTATCCACCGTGTCTGGTCCCAGGCTCACAGCTGGCTTCTCTCTGAAACCACACATCCATCTGAAGGTGACACTTTATCCACCGTGTCTGGTCCCAGGCTCACAGCTGGCTTCTCTCTGAAACCACACATCCATCTGAAGGTGACACTTTATCCACCGTGTCTGGTCCCAGGCTCACAGCTGGTTTCTCTCTGAAACCACACATCCATCTGAAGGTGACTCTTTATCCCACCTGCCAGGTCCCAGGCTGACAGCTGGCTTCTCTCTGAAACCACACATCCATCTGAAGGTGAGTCTTTATCCCCCCTGCCTGGTCCCAGGCTCACAGCTGGCTTCTCTCTGAAACCACACATCCATCTGAAGGTAACTCTTTATCCACCGTGCCTGGTCCCAGGCTCACAACTGGCTTCTCTCTGAAACCACACATCCATCTGAAGGTGACTCTTTATCCCCCCTGCCTGGTCCCAGGCTCACAGCTGGTTTCTCTCTGAAACCACACATCCATCTGAAGGTGACTCTTTATCCCCCCTGCCAGGTCCCAGGCTCACAGCTGGCTTCTCTCTGAAACCACACATCCATCTGAAGGTGACTCTTTATCCACCCTGCCTGGTCCCAGGCTCACAGCTGGCTTCTCTCTGAAACCACACATCCATCTGAAGGTGACTCTTTATCCACCGTGTCTGGTCCCAGGCTGACAGCTGGCTTCTCTCTGAAATCACACATCCATCTGAAGGTGACACCTTATCCTTTGGAACCTCACAATTACCAGATGGACAGTAAGCCTCGAGGCGATAGAGGACATCAACAAGATCCACATATATTATTTCACAATAGCTGGCCTTAAGTATCCTATTTTTTTCCGAACATTGTCAGTCCACATATCCAGTGTAATTGAGCCATTGTATTTACCCAAGTTCTCGCTCAACTCTGGGACCACCTGATTTTTTATGCCTGATGCAGGACTTTAGTCGATAGGAGAGAGACTGACTGAAACATTCACACCTCCATTAATATACAATAGGATAGTCTAATAGCTCAGCTATGTGTAAAAAAAAAAAAAAAAAAAAAAAATCCCCCAATTTTGTGCCACAGTTTAGACTACCGATAGATGCTGTCAGAGTTGAGTCCCATGTATGAGGCTTAAGTACTCTAAAGTTGTACATTTCTAACGCAATATCACAGACCAGATTTGCCCTCACGAAAAATGCATGAACCTATACAAATATATACATTATAATCCACATAGTTCAAACAAAATTAGCTGCAGCGAGAGGAGATTGCATGCTAAAGACAATCAGAAAGAATGTGTCTTTAAGCCTGAATTATAATATAACTTATTTTGAATGAAAGCCAGGAAATTTGGACTCCAGACCAAAGGACAAATTTTCCACCGGTCTAATGTCCATTGCTCGTGTTTCTTGGCCCAAGCAAGTCTCTTCTTATTATTGGTGTCCTTTAGTAATGGTTTCTTTGCAGAAATTCGACAATGAAGGCCTGATTTACGCAGTCTCCGCTAAACAGTTGATGTTGAGAAGTGTCTGTTACTTGAACTCTGTGAAGCATTTATTTGGGTTGGAATCTGAGGTGCCATTAATTGCGGATTTCTGAGGCTGGTAACTTGAATTGACTTAACCTCTGCAGCAGAGGTTAAAGCAGATTAATGTGCTTAATTTCATCAAGATTGTGGCAGGGCAGTTTTGCTGAGCTTGTTGTGTCACACTGTTTGTTTCAAGTGTTACAAGTTTTTATTACTGAGCAAAACCGTTATAGGCTGTGAGAGTTGTAATTAAATAACAGGAAAAATCTAAAATCCTACAGGATCAAAACAATTAAAAAGTTAAATTGACATCTGCTGGTTTCTACACAAGGAGATAAAGCCGGTGTGGTGCCCTCCCTGAAAGCCGAGAGAGGATACATCTGTGCTGTGACTGACGGTCTAGACACGATGGGCCGACTAGCCTTGGATACTCAGACGGTCAGGTTATTATCTGTGTTTTGCCATTCTACCGGAGTCATCCGACTCCTCTCCTGCCTCACTGTGCGGTGGAAGCCGGAGGTTGGTATCTGCGCTGTGACATAACTTCTAGATGTGCTGGGCTTCCTAGCCCAGGATACCTCTGCCGGGTGGACTACCCACTAGTAATTGGTCTACGAAGCCCGTTCTGCCTCACGGTGCGGTAGCATACTGCAAGGCGACTGGGTGCACTTACCAGACCCACACACTGGGCAAAATCCCGGGCAGTACATTCCTGCAGCGGCTGTTGAATGCACTGACCATTCCAAGGCAATAACGCTCGGGCACACACTTGCTTTCTAACTCTACTAGACCTGTAGGCTACAGCTGAAGAATTTTAGGGGAATTTAAGGTTTAAAAAAATGTACTCAGTATATTTAAATTTTGTTTTTGTTTTTTGTTTAGTGAACTGTTCTGTAGTTAAAAGGGGTATTTTTGTACAACTGGTTTTAATTGCTGCCTACATGGGTTATGGTTCATTGTTTTTGATCATTTAGACTATGCAATCTCCCTGACCCAGAGATACTGCTAAACCCTACATTGACTGATGGTATAGCAGCTGTAGTCTTTCAGAGGGATCCCATTGTGTTACCATTTGACTCCTACTGTGACATTCACATAAAACTTTAATCTACAGGGTTTGGTCTGGCTAAAAACTGTGTTGAAATCAGATGACTCTAGTTTGGATTATTTTGAATCATCTAAGTGCAGAGTGATTTTAGGAAATAACAAATCAAGGTGTTTAATTATTCTTCTGCTTTTGGTGTCAGGAAACATTCACCCAAACCCAGGCCCATTGACTACGGATGAACTTCCCACTCCAAATTACTTTAAAACTAGATCAGGGTTGGGACTGATGCATATTAAATGTGAGGAGTTTGATGCCAAAATTGGACATGATAAAAGTCTGGGTTCACACTGCTGACCCAGATGTCTTAGTACTGTCCGAGACCTGGCTTAAGAAATCTATATCAGTCTAAAGGCTTGGATAGTTATGTTTATCGATGAGACCAACAAAGTAAGGGGGAGGTATAGCCATCTATATTAAAGACATATGTGGTTAGTGAACTAAAGTCTTTATCTAAACCAAAACAGTGAGTTTTTAGCATTGAAGCTGCAGTTATCAAAAGCTGTAAACTTAGATTTGATAGGATGTTATAGACCAACTGCAAAAGTAGAATACCTGGATTCTCTGGCTGAACTGATGCATGGTTGGGGGAAAAATTAAATGGTCCTCATGGGCGATTTAAACTGGGATTGGTTATCTCCAAACTCGGAGGTCATGAAAGGACTGTGCAATACATGACATTTCACTCAAATTATAAATGCGGTTACAAGACTCAATCCCAAAGACATCTCTAAGTCAACACATATTGACGTTATTCTAACAAACAATCTGCATATATACACAGCCGTTGGGATTTTCGCTAATGGTTTAAGTGATCATTGTGCAGTTGCTTGCATTAGAGACACCAAAATCCCCAAAGTGCCCTCTCGGTTCTGAGTCAAACAAAATTTTACGCAGTTCTGTGAGCATGCATTCCTGCATTAACTTTCTGCATGCAACTGGGATAGGATTGTACTTATTCCATATATCGAAGAGGCATTCTCATTGTGTTTTCTACTATCTGTGATAAACATGCCCCTCTTGAGTACCCGGGGAAGAGGTAGAGATAATCCCTGCTTTACAGGGAAATGATCTGATTGGATCAATAAACTAAATACACAGTGGGCCAAAGCCAGAAAGGGTAATTCCCAGACTGAACGGCAGTTATTCAGGGCACTGAGAAATAAGTGGGCATTGTTAATACGGAAATGCAAATTTAGCTTCTATAACGAATCTATCAAGGCAAACCTCAATAACCCAAAGAAATGGTGGAAAACCACTAAATCCATGAACGCAAACTCAAACTCCTCTGGTCTTCCACTGAAATTGACCTCAAATTAAATGGATATCACTGACAAGAATAAACTGCTTGACATGTTTATTGAGCATTTTACTCAAGCCGGGCATTTATTTGATTAACTCCTTCCAAACATCTCAAATGAGGCTGTGAATGAAACTGCCACATGCCGGCCTACGGGTCATTTATGTCATTTGACCGAGATTGAGCTTTCAGAAGTTGTAAAGGAACTCAAATCTATTGCTATTAAGAAAGCAGCTGGACCGGATAAATTAAACCCTTATTTAAACAAAAATTGGTGCAGAGATCATTGCTGCCCCTCTCATTCATGTATTAAAATCTTTCATTGGCGAATAATACCATTCCAAAAGTCTGGAAGGTAGCCTATACATAAAGGTGGAGATCCGTCCCTGTTGCATAATTATCGTCCCATATCTAAACTGTCTGCACTGGCAAAAGTTTTGGAAAACCTGGTGAACTCAGTTGACTTTCTTTATAATAACTCAGTTATATATCAATTCCAGTCAGGTTTTAGAGCCAAGCATAGTACAATTACTGCTGAAAGTAAGGTTGTAGGTGACATTCTAGATGCGCAGGACAAGAAAAATCACTGTTTCTCACTTTTTATTGAGGTATCGAAGGCCTTCGACACTGTTGACCTGCTGTTGTATAGACTAAAAAAGGTTGGTTTAAGTGTTGATGCATAGTTCCAAAACTACCTTTCTGACAGAACACAGTGTGTAGCACAGAAGGGTATGAAATCTGAGTTAAGGCTTACAAAAGGAGTTCCCAGGACTCAATTTTAGGTCTGATCCTTTTTAAACTGTATATAAATGATATAGGGAAGACTGTTGACTCTGCAAACCTCCATTTGTAGGCTGATGACACATTAATTCTAGCATGTCTAATATTGAGCCTTTTCAGGACTTACAGTTAGCCTTCGATGTTATTCAAAGGCAGCTTTTCCAATTGAAACTTGTGCTTAATGAAAAAGGAAAACAAAGTTTATGGTTCTCTTCCCTGAAAGTTAACAGATGAGTCAATTGCAGATTTGAACTATAACAGGCCAGCAAATTGATAGGGTTACCTCCTATAAGTATCTTAGGATTTGGTTAGATGAGAAGTTGAATTTTAAACAGTACATTGATACCGTGACCAAGAAACTGAGGTTGAAATTGGATTTCTATTACAGGAACAAATCTTGCTTTTCAATGTTAGTCAGAAAATATATTGTTCAAAGCAACAAAAATATATATTTTTTATAAATCAGTGCTGGATTATAGTGATATTGTCTATATGCAGGCCTCAGCAAGTACCTTAGCAAGTACCTTAAACTCAGGACACAGTGTATCATGTTGCTTTAAGATTTATTACAAACGCTATATCACTGACCCATCACTGTGATTTGCATGCTATGGTGCAATGGACTTCTCTCTCCACCAGGAGGCTAAAGCACTGGTACACTTGTGTACAAAGCATTGATGGGACAACTCCCTTTGTATCTCTGTTCTTTACTGACCAGATCAGTCACTCAATACAGTCTTCGTTCAGTCGCTGCTGTCCTCGTCTGTTCCTAAGGCTAGAACTGAGATGGGGAAACAATATTTTTCCCAGAACGCCCCTTCACCCTGGAACATGCTTCAGAAGATTTTAAAGTTAGGGGAGTTCGTGTCTTTGCCTGTTTTTAAGACCACACGGTTTGTGAAAACTGCAGTTGTTTCTAATTTTCAATTGTATCTAACTTGTGACACTGTCTTTTGTGTGTATTCTGTATTTTTCTGTAATGTTTTATGGACACGCTGCTATTTTCCCTGTTTTGCCTTCTTACCAAGTCACCCTCACAAAATAGGTTAACAACCTCAATGGGTTTTACCTGGTTAAATAAAAAAAATATTATATATTTTTAATTCTGGGTCTTCCTTTCCTGTGGCAGTCCTCAGAGCCAGTTTCATCATAGCGCTTGATGGTTTTTGCGACTGTAGTTGAAGAAACATTCAAAGTTCTTGACATTTTCCGGATGTACTGACCATGTCTTAAAGTAATGACGGACTGTTGTTTCTCTTTGCTTATTTGAGCTGTTCTTGTCATAATATGGACTTTGTCTTTTACCAAATAGGGCTCTCTTTTGTATACCAACCTACCTTGTCATAACACAACTGATTGGCTCAAATATATTGAAGAAAGAAATTCCAGAAATTAATTTTTAACAAGGCAGACCGGTGAATTGAAATGCATTCCAGGTGACAGGCTGGTTGAGAGAATGCCAAGAGTGTGCAAAGCTGTCATCAAGGCAATGGGTGGCTATTTGAAGAATCTCAAATATAAAAATGTTTTTTTGATTTGTTTAAAAATGTTTTGGTGCGTCACTCCCTATGTGTGATTTCATAGTTTTGATGTCTTCACTATTATTCTACAATGTAGGAAACAGTAAAAATAAAACAAAATAAAATGTTTAAAATGAAATGTTTATTACATTTACTTGTAAAATGTTACCGAATAGATAACAGAAAGAAACATTTGGCCATTGCCAAGCGGCGAATGGAGTGAAAGAGGACGCAACAAAGCTGTGGGCCAGGTGTGAATGTTTAAGCAGCCTTTCCAATAAATTGGAGTACAAAAGCATCCATCCACCATTGATGGGCTATCAGCAGGACAATAGACTCTTGCTGAGTTTAGGGACTTTAACAGACCTTTGCAAGACATGTCACTTCACCAATCTCTCTGCATAGCCCACCACATGCACTGTTTTCTAACCACATCTGGATGGATCCATAACAAATTACTATGGGAATAAATTTCACTGAATGACAGAAATATTGGAATAAAGTGGGCTAATGCAACTGCAGCCATAAAATTGTTGCTTACTGAAACACCCAAAGTCAACCAATTGTTATAATAGGATTTGAAGCAAGCATGGAGACTTGTCTTCATAAATCAGATGTTTCTTGCCACTGAATCTCTGTTTGGGTATTGGTTAGCCTACAATTAGGGTGTGGAAATGTTCCGATTATTTTGCTCTTCACTCATAGTCACTTAGTAACCTAGGCCTACTCCTGACCGATCACGTTGTACAGCACCATATTTTCATAACGGAAGCCCCGAGGCCTACATAGGCTACTGTAAAATGCATTTTTTCTTGGAATAGAAACACCATAATATTGATCAATTTAATGAAGCTACATTTCTGACAGTATAAACAGCACAACAAATACAATAATAATTAACAAAAAAATATAAATCAAATCAAATTTTATTCGTCACATACACATGGTTAGCAGATGTTAATGCGAGTGTAGCAAAATGCTTGTGCTTCTAGTTCCGACAATTCAGTAATAACCAACAAGTAATCTAACTAACAATTCCAAAACTTCTGTCTTATACACAGTGTAAGGGGTTAAAGAATATGTACATAAGGATATATGAATGAGTGATGGTACAGAGCAGCATAGGCAAGATACAGTAGCTGATATCGAGTACAGTATATACATATGAGATGAGTATGTAAACAAAGTGGCATAGTTAAAGTGGCTAGTGATACATGTATTACATAAGGATGCAGTCGATGATATAGAGTACAGTGTATACGTATGCATATGAGATGAATAATGTAGGGTAAGTAAACATTATATAAGGTAGCATTGTTTAAAGTGACTAGTGATATATTTACATCATTTCCCATCAATTTCCATTATTAAAGTGGCTGGAGTTGAGTCAGTGTGTTGGCAGCAGTCACTCAATGTTAGTGGTGGCTGTTTAACAGTCTGATGGCCTTGAGATAGAAGCTGTTTTTCAGTCTCTCGGTCCCAGCTTTGATGCACCTGTACTGACCTCGCCTTCTGGATGATAGCGGGGTGAACAGGCAGTGGCTCGGGTGGTTGATGTCCTTGATTATCTTTATGGCCTTCCTGTAACATCGGGTGGTGTAGGTGTCCTGGAGGGCAGGTAGTTTGCCCCCGGTGATGCGTTGTGCAGACCTCACTACCCTCTGGAGAGCCTTACGGTTGAGGGCGGAGCAGTTGCCGTACCAGGCGGTGATACAGCCGGCCAGGATGCTCTCGATTGTGCATCTGTAGAAGTTTGTGAGTGCTTTTGGTGACAAGCCGAATTTCTTCAGCCTCCTGAGGTTGAAGAGGCGCTGCTGCGCCTTCTTCACGATGCTGTCTGTGTGAGTGGACCAATTCAGTTTGTCTGTGATGTGTATGCCGAGGAACTTAAAACTTGCTACCCTCTCCACTACTGTTCCATCGATGTGGATAGGGGGGTGTTCCCTCTGCTGTTTCCTGAAGTCCACAATCATCTCCTTAGTTTTGTTGACGTTGAGTGTGAGGTTATTTTCCTGACACCACACTCCGAGGGCCCTCACCTCCTCCCTGTAGGCAGTCTCGTCGTTGTTGGTAATCAAGCTTACCACTGTTGTGTCGTCCGCAAACTTGATGATTGAGTTGGAGGCGTGCGTGGCCACGCAGTCGTGGGTGAACAGGGAGTACAGGAGAGGGCTCAGAAAGCACCCTTGTGGGGCCCCAGTGTTGAGGATCAGCGGGGAGGAGATGTTGTTGCCTACCCTCACCACCTGGGGGCGGCCCGTCAGGAAGTCCAGTACCCAGTTGCACAGGGCGGGGTCGAGACCCAGGGTCTCGAGCTTTATGACGAGCTTGGAGGGTACTATGGTGTTGAATGCCGAGCTGTAGTCGATGAACAGCATTCTCACATAGGTATTCCTCTTGTCCAGATGGGTTAGGGCAGTGTGCAGTGTGGTTGAGATTGCATCGTCTGTGGACCTATTTGGGCGGTAAGCAAATTGGAGTGGGTCTAGGGTGTCAGGTAGGGTGGAGGTGATATGGTCCTTGACTAGTCTCTCAAAGCACTTCATGATGACAGATGTGAGTGCTACGGGGCGGTAGTCGTTTAGCTCAGTTACCTTAGCTTTCTTGGGAACAGGAACAATGGTGGCCCTCTTGAAGTTGAAGCATGTGGGAACAGCAGACTGGTATAGGGATTGATTGAATATGTCCGTAAACACACCGGCCAGCTGGTCTGCGCATGCTCCGAGGGCGCGGCTGGGGATGCCGTCTGGGCCTGCAGCCTTGCGAGGGTTAACACGTTTAAATGTCTTACTCACCTCGGCTGCAGTGAAGGAGAGACCGCATGTTTTCATTGCAGGCCGTGTCAGTGGCACTGTATTGTCCTCAAAGCGGGCAAAAAAGTTAGTCTGCCTGGGAGCAAGACATCCTGGTCCGTGACTGGGCTGGATTTCTTCCTGTAGTCCGTGATTGACTGTAGACCCTGCCACATGCCTCTTGTGTCTGAGCCGTTGAATTGAGATTCTACTTTGTCTCTGTACTGACGCTTAGCTTGTTTAATAGCCTTGCGGAGGGAATAGCTGCACTGTTTGTATTCAGTCATGTTACCAGACACCTTGCCCTGATTAAAAGCAGTGGTTCGCGCTTTCAGTTTCACACGAATGCTGCCATCAATCCACGGTTTCTGGTTAGGGAATGTTTTAATCGTTGCTATGGGTACGACATCTTCAACGCACGTTCTAATGAACTCGCACACCGAATCAGCGTATTCGTCAATGTTGTTATCTGACGCAATACGAAACATCTCCCAGTCCACGTGATGGAAGCAATCTTGGAGTGTGGAGTCAGCTTGGTCAGACCAGCGTTGAACAGACCTCAGCGTGGGAGCCTCTTGTTTTAGTTTCTGTCTGTAGGCAGGGATCAACAAAATGGAGTCGTGGTCAGCTTTTCCGAAAGGGGGGCGGGGCAGGGCCTTATATGCGTCGCGGAAGTTAGAGTAACAATGATCCAAGGTCTTTCCACCCCTGGTTGCGCAATCAATATGCTGATACAATTTAGGGAGTCTTGTTTTCAGATTAGCCTTGTTAAGATCCCCAGCTACAATGAATGCAGCCTCCGGATAAATCGTTTCCAGTTTGCAGAGAGTTAAATAAAGTTCGTTCAGAGCCATCGATGTGTCTGCTTGGGGGGGGATATATACGGCTGTGATTATAATCGAAGAGAATTCTCTTGGTAGATAATGCGGTCTACATTTGATTGTGAGGAATTCTAAATCAGGTGAACAGAAGGATTTGAGTTCCTGTATGTTTCTTTCATCACACCATGTCACGTTAGTCATAAGGCATACGCCCCCGCCCCACTTCTTACCAGAAAGATGTTTGTTTCTGTCGGCGCGATGCGTGGAGAAACCCGCTGGCTGCACCGCCTCGGATAGCGTCTCTCCAGTGAGCCATGTTTCCGTGAAGCAAAGAACGTTACAGTCTCTGATGTCCCTCTGGAATGCTACCCTTGCTCGGATTTCATCAACCTTGTTGTCAAGAGACTGGACATTGGCAAGAAGAATGCTAGGGAGTGGTGCACGGTGTGCCCGTCTCCGGAGTCTGACCAGAAGACCGCCTCGTTTCCCTCTTTTTCGGAGTCGATTTTTTGGGTCGCTGCATGGAATCCACTCCGTTGTCCTGTTTGTAAGGCAGAACACAGGATCCGCGTCGCGAAAAACATATTCTTGGTCGTACTGATGGTGAGTTGACGCTGATCTTATATTCAGTAGTAATCAATCAATCTCATACAATGCATTCGGGAAAATATTCAGACCCCTTAACTTTTTCCACAATTTGTTACGTTACAGCCTGAATAATAACATCCGGCTGTGATTGGGAGTCCCATAGGGCGGCGCACAATTGGCCCAGGGTCATAATCAAATCAAATTTTATTTGTCACATACACATGGTTAGCAGATGTTAATGCGAGTGTAGCGAAATGCTTGTGCTTCTAGTTCCGACAATGCAGTAATAACGAACAAGTAATCTAACTAACAATTCCAAAAAAACTACTGTCTTATACACAGTGTAAGGGGATAAAGAATATGTACATAAGGATATATGAATGAGTGATGGTACAGAGCAGCATAGGCAAGATACAGTAGATGATATCGAGTACAGTATATACATATGAGATGAGTATGTAAACCAAGTGGCGTAGTTAAAGTGGCTAGTGATACATGTATTACATAAGGATGCAGTCGATGATATAGAGTACAGTATCTACGTATGCATATGAGATGAATAATGTAGGGTAAGTAACATTATATAAGGTAGCATTGTTTAAAGTGGCTAGTGATATATTTACATCATTTCCCATCAATTCCCATGATTAAAGTGGCTGGAGTAGAGTCAGTGTCATTGACAGTGTGTTGGCAGTAGCCACTCAATGTTAGTGGTGGCTGTTTAACAGTCTGATGGCCTTGAGATAGAAGCTGTTTTTCAGTCTCTCGGTCCCAGCTTTGATGCACCTGTACTGACCTCGCCTTCTGGATGACAGCGGGGTGAACAGGCAGTGGCTCGGATGGTTGATGTCCTTGATGATCTTTATGGCCTTCCTGTAGCATCGGGTGGTGTAGGTGACCTGGAGGGCAGGTAGTTTGCCCCCGGTGATGCGTTGTGCAGACCTCACTACCCTCTGGAGAGCCTTACGGTTGAGGGCAGTGCAGTTGCCATACCAGGCGGTGATACAGCCTGCCAGGATGCTCTCGATTGTGCATCTGTAGAAGTTTGTGAGTGCTTTTGGTGACAAGCCAAATTTCTTCAGCCTCCTGAGGTTGAAGAGGCGCTGCTGCGCCTTCCTCACGATGGGTTTGGCCGGGCTAGGCCGTTATTATAAATAGGAAATTGTTCAACTGACTTGCCTAGTTAAACAAAGGTTTAATTTTTTTTCAAATCAAATAATAATACATGTTTTTGACTAAATTATTTCTCAATCTACACACAATACCCCATAATGACAAATAGAATATAGGTTTAGAAATTTCTGCAAATGTATAAAAAAAATTGAAATACCTTATTTACCTAAGTAATCAGACCCTGGGGTAAATTCAATTGATTCGTGATGATTTGGGAAGGCAAACACCTGTCTATGAGGTCCCACAGTTGACGGTGCATGTCAGAGCAAAAACCAAGCCATGAGGTCGAAGGAATTGAACTCTCCTAACCTATGGTTAGGTACATTATTGCATAATTTTTTCAAGAATGTGCTTTTGTTAAATCATCACCCGTTTGGCGAAGTTGAAGTAGGCTGTGATTCGAATTAACAGGCACCGCATTGATTATATGCAACGCAGAACAAGCTAGTAATATCATCAACCATGTGTAGTTAACTAGTGATTATGTGAGGATTGATTGTTTTTGATAAGATAAGTTTAATGCTAGTTGGCAACTTACCTTGGCTCCTTGCAGCCACGAGGTCAAATGCATTCATGAATTAAATCACTTTAGCCGACATGTTGCGGTTTACTCATCGTTTAATTATTCAAGGCTCCCTTTGTTATTTTGTTTTATAACTAAAATGCTTGGCTGCATTTAAAGACATGGATGACTTGCATCCTGTGTAATAATCACACAAAGGAATTGATTATACAGTAAATCAATCAATGATGTAGGCCTTGATGCCAATAAGTAAGTTAAGCTAAAAGAGCTACAGGAAACTTAGGCCTACAGCTCCATGTCATTTCAATAACTTAGCATCTCAAAGATGCTCTCTGGTGGTCAAACTAGCATAAATGGCAACAATGGCTGACAGTAAAATACTATGATGTTATGCACTCCATGCCATAAAATTCCGCAAGCTGTGGAGTGGTATGATGCAACTTTTAAAGGAAGAACCACAATGAATGAATGAAAAAAAAAATATATATATATATATATTAAAAAATATATATAGATAGATAGAGAGAGAGAGGGGGAGATCGAGACAAAGAGGAACGAAGAGTGGAACATAGAGAAAGAGATGGATAGAAAGGTAGCTCACCCTGTTGAAGCGCTTTGCCTGGAAGGCATGGCCACTGGCGTAGTAGAGCTTCCTCCAGCGTCTTGCCCCACGACGATATATAGACTCTGGAGGAGCAAGAAACAAGGGTTACAGGACAAAGTATGTGTGTGTGTGTCAGAGAGAAACTCCCCATCTTCAGAAAACAGTGATATGGATATAAGAGAAAAAGGGACAAGTAGTTGTAGACTTACTGTCCTCTCCTGGACATGGCATGCCAGGCTTCTCTGGGACACAAGGAAACACTGAGAGGAGAGGGAAATAACAGCTTTAGGCCTACAACATTGCAGACCCCACATCACACAAGTACGTGTGCCAGAGGTGAGTGGTGGATGCTCCATCATGTGAGTGGTGGATGCTCCATCACCCCCCCCTGTGCCCTTCCCCCTATCCCCCAACTCATCTCCCTCACTTCCTCTACTGTGACCTTCACCTTGCTCTTAACCGGTCCCCTCTATCTGGTGTTGATTAAGTACAACCAAATCGCGCTCATGAACAGGCTACTCAGTAAACCCATGACTAGATCCTGGTTATCGAGAGGCTACCTGATGTTTGCCTCGCTAGCAGATGGATAGGATCAGTGTAGTAGACAGAAGATTCATGTTTGTTATGTATACATTATGTTGTCTGCTTGTATCCTTGTCTGCAATGTCAGCCCAGCAGCCAACATTCTTATTTATTCAATTAATACATTGAATTGAATGTAATGGAAGGTGAATGTTCTCAAGTTGTCTGTTGGTTAATGTGTATCTGAAGAGGATAAACTTAACTTATTGAATTGAATGCAAAGCCAATGTATGTATTATGTTGTCTGCATTGTCACTGCACTGTCAGTCAAGGAATGATTTCCCCTAGGATATAAATAAATGTTTATTGAATAGAACTGAAGGTCATGTTACCATGGATGATGAGTTCAGAGTCTTTATTGAGTTCATAGAGCCTCAGGGCTTCCTCCATCTCCAGCTGAGACGATACTGTACACGGGTCACCTGGGAAGACAGTGGACACAGCAACACAACCGGTCAGTACAGTAACGGCATCTCACATGACACACAATTCCCCATATAGTGGAGTTCAGTAATTCTTCAGCACCACCACGTTCCTCAAGATCTCTTAGCTGATACATTTAGCTGTTCCCAGTTTAGAGAAGACGCCTATGAGGGAGTGTATGTGGATGTGTGTGTGTGTGACTTCTGTTAAGGCAGCGGCTCAGTCTTGGCTGAGTTCATTATGAACAGTTACAGTGTGTGTTTTTCAGAGACTGTGACGAGGCTATTGAAGTATGGCTGGCTGAGTGGTGATACATTAATTAGTTAGGGCAGCCTGACCTTTCACTGAGTCCAACAACCTGACGTCATCAACTGTGCTGTGACACACACAAGCATTTACGACCAGCCCGATACCGATGCAGGGCCAGCTAGCTAGATACAGTAGCTATGCATGACTATCTGGACAGATAGTGAGGGGGTACAAAGCCTAGCACAGTTAGCACTGTTTTCTCACATATCATAATGCATAGCTATTTTCAAGTCTCTCCAGAGATGTTCGATCGGGTTCAAGTCCGGTCTCTGGCTGGGCCCCTCAGGGACATTCAGACAATTGTCCCGAAGCCAGTCCTGCGTTGTCTTGGTTGTGTGCTTAGGGTTGTTGTCCTGTTGGAAGATGTCTGTTCGCCCCAGTCTGAAGTCCTGAGTGCTCTGAAGCACGTTTTCATCAAGGATCACTCTGTACTTTGCTCCGTTTATCTTTCCCTCAATCCTGACAAAACATCCACACAGCATGATGCTGCTGCCACCACCATGCGTCACCGTAGGGATGGTGCCAGGTTTCCTTCAGACGTAACGCCTGGCATTCAGGTCAAGAAGTTAAATATTGGTTTCTTAAGACCATGTTTCTCATGGTTTGAGCCTTTAGGTGCCTTTTGGAAAACTTCAAGTGGGCTGTCATGTGCATTTTACTACTATCTGGCCACTCTACCATAAAGGCCTGATTGGTGGAGTGCTGCAGAGATGGTTGTCCTTCAGCAAGGTTCTCCAATCTCCACAGAAGAACTCAGAATGACCATTGGGTTCTTGGTCACCTCCCTGACCAAGGCCCTTACTCCCCTGATTACTCAGTTTTGTCAGGCAGCCAGCTCTAGGAATAGTCTTGGTGGTTCCAAAAACTTCTTCCATTTAAGAATAATGGAGGCCACTGTTCTTGGGGACCTTCAATGCTGAAAGAAATGTTTTGGTACCCTTTCCCAGATCTGTGCCTCGACACAATCCTGTCTCGGAGCTCTTTGGACCTAACCCTCGACCTCATGGCTTGGCTTTTGCTCTGACATGTCTATATAAGGTCCCACAGTTGACAGGTGTGTACCTTTCCAAATCATATCCAATCAATTGAATTTACCACAGGTGGACTTCAATCAAGCTGTAGAAACATCAAGGATGATCAATGGAAACAGGATGCACGTGAGCTCAATTTCGAGTCCCATAGCACAGGTTCGGAACACTTATGTTAATAAGCAAACATTTCTAAACCTGTTTTCTCTTTGTCATTATTTAATCCAATTTAGAATAAGGGTGTAACGTAACAAAATGTGGAAAAGGTCAAGGGGTCTGAATTTTGGGCTCCCGAGTGGCGCAGCGGTCTAAGGCACTTCATCTTTGTGCTAGAGGCATCACTACAGATCCTGGTTCGATTCCAATCATGAATGTATCACAACCGGCCGTGATTGGGAGAATCATAGGGCAGCACACAATTGGCCCATCATTGCAAATAAGAATTTGATCTTAACTGACTGGCCTAGTTAAATTTAAAATACTGTTTTGACATCATTTGAGTCAATTGGAGGTGTACCTGTGGATGTATTTCAAAGACTACTTTCAAACTCAGTGCTTCTTTGCTTGACATCATGGGAAAATCAAAAGAAATCAGCCAAGACATCAGAAAAATAAATTGTAGACCTCCACAAGTCTGGTTCATCCAATTTCCAAATGCCTGAAGGTATCACGTTCATCTGTACAAACAATAGTACGCAAGTATAAACACCATGAGACCACGCAGCTGTCATACCGCTCAGGAAGGAGATGCGTTCGGTCTCCTAGAGATTAGTGTACTATGGTGTGAAAAGTGCAAATCAATCCCAGAACAACCGCTAAGGACCTTGTGAAGATGCTGGAGGAAACCGGTACAAAAGTATCTATATCCACAGTAAAACAAGTCCTATATTGACATAACCTGAAAGGCCGCTGAGCAAGGAAGAAGCCCCTGCTCCAAAACCGCCATAAAAAAAAGCAAGAGTTCGGTTTGCAACTGCACACGGGGACAAAGATCGTACTTTTTAGAGAAATGTCCTCTGGTCTGATGAAACAAAAATAGAACTGTTTGGCCATAATGACCATCGTTATTTTTGGAGGAAAAAGGGGGAGGCTTGCAAACCGAAGAACATCATCCCAACCGTGAAGCACAGGGGTGGCAGCATCATGTTGTGGGGGTGCTTAGCTGCATGAGGGACTGGTGCACTTCACAAAATAGATGGCACTACGACGAAGGGAAATTATGTGGATAATTTGAAGCAACATCTCAAGAGATCAGTCAGGGAGTAAAAGCTTGGTCGCAAATAGGGTCTTCCAAATGGACAATGACCCCAAGCATACTTCCAAAGTTGTGGCAAAATGGCTTAAGGACAACAAAGTCAGGGTATTGGAGAGGCCACCACAAAGCCTTGATCTAGAAAATGTGTGGGCAGAACTAAAACAGCGTGTGCGAGCAAGGAGGCCTACAAACCTGACTCCGTTACACCATCTCTGTCAGGAGGAATGGGCCAAAATTCACCCAACTTATTGTGGAAAGCTACCCAAAACGTTTAACCCAAGTTAAAGAATTTAAAGGCAATGCTACCAAATACTAATTGAGTGTATGTAAACGTCTGACCCACTGGGAATGTGATGAAAGAAATAAAAGCCTAAATAAATCACTACTATTATTCTGACATTTCACATTTTTAAAATAAAAGTGGTGATCCTAACTGACCGAAGACAGGGAATTTTTTACTAGGATTAAAATGTCAGGAATTGTGAAAAACTGAGTTTAAATGTATTTGGCTAAGGTGTATGTAAACTTCCGACTTCAACTGTAGGTATAGTAGGTGCACAGGTAGAGAGAAAATGGAGTAATTAAGGTGACAGGCAGTGACACATTCACGCCCCCAGCTGATCTAAGGTGTAATCCAACAGTTGCAAACCAGTTTCTATTGGACAAATTCAGTTTATCCCCGGTTTGTTCTGTTTAAGGGTGCGTTAGTAAATTCACACCTTAAGAAAAGTTAACAGAATCTGCAAGATTGAATACACCCGATCACACGCAACCAGTTCACTTTAATAGCAGTCATATACAAACAGCTTGTTGTCTATTTTATCCCTTCTCGCATCTATGTGCTCTCCTCCCACCTTTTCCCTTAACTTGTGCACTTCAGTGCTCAACACATCAGCTGTCTATGACCAGACAAAAAACATTTCCAAGCCCAACCTTTTGATCATGACCACTAACCGCTACACAGCCTACACCATTGTCACATCATATTTCTAGTAGCTATGGTGATTGACTTAAGTGTTAGTAAACCTGCTAAAATCATGCAGTACAGTCAGAAGCAAGCAATTTAGCAGATACTCCGGTGGGCCCCGTTGGCAATAAATGAAAACCAAAAGCTTACCTGGACTTGGAAGAGTTACAGTGTTGGATAGCCATAGCCAGCAAGCTAACATAGCATCCCTCTCTGTTTGAGCTGGGTGTTTGAGTAGGCTAAACTAGCTGGCTGTATTCAATGCTAGCTAAGGAAGAGAAAAATATATATACTTCCAATAGCTCTCTCTCGCTTCTCATTAATTTTGGAAGAAATTACTTAGTTCAAAACTGTTAAACTATTGTCTTTCTCTCTTTGAGTCAACTACTCACCATATTCTATGCACTGCAGTGTTAGCTAGCTGTAGCGTATGCTTTCAGTACAAGAATCATTCTCTGATCCTTTGATTGGGTGGACAACATGTCAGTTCATGCTGCAAGAGCAGGAGCTCTAATAGGTTTGAGGACACCCCCCGGAAGTTGGAAGGGGGTGAGAACAATGAGTCTCCTAGGTTTTGTATTGAAGTCAATGTACCCAGAGGACAGAAGGAAGCTGTCCTCTGGCTACACCATGATGTTACAGAACATAGTGCTACAGACGGTACTGTAGACCTTTATTGCAAAACAGTGTTATTTGATGTGAATATATTTAGTATAGTTTAATCTAAAAAGGATAACTTTAATGTTCCACTTTCTTTTTTTATTTTTATGAAATTCACTGAGAAGGATGGTCCTCCCCTTCCTCCTCTGACGAGTGTCCACTGTTTGGGATGCTCTGGATGCTCCAGTTCCCGCTAATATCCATATACATTGTATGTATTTTTCTTCCTCTTTGGACCTGTGTTTACATTGCATCCACAATGCATCCAATTTCAGTTTGTGTAGTTGTTGGTTTAGCTTTCTGTAACTGTATAGCAAGTACGGTCTGCATGTGTAGGCACATATTACGTCATGTGTTCCAATATCTTTTCCAACTGTCCCGTTATCTGGTTTTAACGTCCATTCTAGATTGCCTTCTAGAAAATCAGAAACAAGAATTCAACAATGCTGTGGTATAATTTTGTATAATTAAATCTTTGAGAACTAATAATCACCAAAATAAAAGCTAGACCGTCAGGGAGAATTGAAAATAACAAAAACAATGAATTTAGCAGTATTTGTTATGTTTGAACAAAATAACAAATTTAGCCATGGCAAAATGCATATAATCGCAGGAAATTAGCTTAGATGGATAGATGGGTGAGAGATGGCTAGATGGATGGAGGATAAGAAAAAAAATAAAACCTTCTTCGTCGATCCACTTCATGGTGAAGAGCTGGTCGTTGTCCATGGAGCACATGTCTTTGACCTCCCCGTACAGACCCTCGTAGGAGATGGATGGCTCAAAGTGTGTGATCATAATGTCCCTGGGAGAAGACCAGAGGAGAGAGGGGGGGACAGTCAGGGACAATACATTAAGTACACGTACATACACTTATTTACATCGTTTTTATTGTCAGACTTGGACCCTGACAGTGAATTTCAGTAAGACAAAAATAAAGGTGTTCCAACAAAGGTCCAGTTGCCAGGACAACAAATACGAATGCTATCTAGACACCGTTCTCCTAGAGAACACAAATAATTATACCTACCTCAGCGTAAACATCAACACCACAGGTCACTTCCACAAGGCTGTGAACGATCTAAGACACAAGGCTAAAAGGGCCTTCTATGCCGTCAAAAGGACCATTAAACTCTACATCTGAATTAGGATCTGGCTAAAAACTCATTGCCCTCTATGGTTGTGAGGTCCACTCACCCAACCAAGAATTTACACAAAATAAATGGGACAAACACACAATTGAGACTATATTTTTGAAGAATTCTGCATGCACTTTGTGTACAACACAAAACCACAAACAATGCACAGAGCAGAAATAGGACTATAGTTACGAAAATCCAGAAAAGAGCTGTTAAATTCAACAATGAATGCATACACATTCCACCAGAAAGCCCAAACCTACAGAGATTAACCTAGAGAACAGTACCCTCAGCCAGCTGGTTCTGTTAAAAAACAGACCCCACAGAGCCCCAGGACACCAACACAATTAAACCAAACCAAATAATGACACGGCAAAAAGATAACTTATTTGACACGCTGGAAAGAATGAACCCCAAAACAATGAAAAGATTGGAATGTTATCTAGCCCTAAACAGAATAACATTTTAGTCATTTAGCAGAAGCTCTTATCCACAGTGATTTACAGTTAGTGCATTCATCTTAAGATAGATGGGACAACCACATATCACAGTCATAGTAGATACATTTTTGCTCAAAGTAGCCATTCGCAAGGTCAGAGCTAGTAAGAAAAAAAGAAGAAAAGGTGCAAGTGTTGGCTTTTTTCCCCCTTACAACTGACTGACCAAAAATGAATAAAGTCCTTATGTACAGACTCTGTGAGCATAGCCTTGGAGCACTGCTGCACCACAGAACATCTTGACTGGCTGCATCACAGCTTGGTATATGGCAACTGCTTGGCATCAGACCCCAAGGCCCTACAGAGTGCATACAGCCCAGTACATCACTGGGGCCAACTCCCTGACATCCAGGACCTCTATAGCATGCGGTGTAAGAGGAAGGCCCTAAAAATTGTCAAAAACTCCAGCCACCAAATGCATAGACTGCTCTCCCTGCTACTGCACGGCAAGCGGTACGGATGCCCCAAGTTTGGAACCAACAGGACCCTGAAAAACATATACTCACAAGCCATAAGACTTCTAAATAGTTAGTTAAATAGTTAACCGGACTATATGGGTAGCCTAGTGGTTAGAGCGTTGGACTAGTAACCGAAAAGTTGCAAGTTCATATCCCCGAGCTGACAAGGTACAAATCTGTCGTTCTGCCCCTGAACAGGCAGTTAAACCCACTGTTCCTAGGCCGCCATTGAAAATAAGAATTTGTTCTTAACTGACTTGCCTAGTTAAAGGTATAAAAAAAATAAAAAAAATATGCATTGACCCTTTTTGCAACAACTCGACTCATCACATACGTTGCTGCTACTGTTTATTGTCCATCAGTTACAAAGTCACTTTATCCCTTCCTACAGTGCATTTTGCTTTATTATAAAATTGACAAAATAAAAACATCTCTATCTACACACAATACCCCACAATGACAAAGCAAAAAACAGGTTGACATTTTTGCAAATGTATTTAAAATAAAACTGAGGTATCACATTTAGGTAGATAGGTACTCAGACCCTTTACTCAGTACTTTGTTGAAGCACCTTTGGCAGCAATTATAGGCTTGAGTCTTCTAGGGTGACGCTACAGCTTGGTACGTGTGCTTAGGGTCGTTGCCCTGTTGGAAGGTGATCCTTCACCCCAGTCTGAAGTCCTGAGCACTCTGGAGCAGGTTTTCATCAAGGATCTCTCTGAACTTTGCTTCATTTGTCTTTCCCTCGATCCTCACTAGTCTCTCAGACCCTGGCGCTGAAAGACAGCATGATGCTGCCACCGCCATGCTTCACCGTAGGGATGGTGACAAGTATCCTCCAGGCATGACGCTTGTCATTCAAGTTCAAACTTGGTTTCATCAGACCAGAGAATCTTGTTGCTCATGGTCTGAGAGTCTTTAGGTTCCTTTACGCAAACTCCAAGCGGGCTTTCATGTGCCTTTTACTGAGGAGGAGTGGCATCTGTCTGGCCACTACCATTAAGGCCTGATTGATGGAGCGCTGCAGAGATGGGAGAATCTTCCATATGGACAACCATCTCCACAGAGGAACTTTGGAGCTCTGTCAGTGACCATTGGGTTTCTTTGTCACCTCCCTTTTGTTTATTTTCTTTTTTAAATAACAACTTGGCAAGTCAGTTAAGAACAAATTCTTATTTACAATGACGGCCTACCCCAGCCAGACCCGGACGACGCTGGGCCAATTGTGCGCCGCCCTATGGGACTCCTAATCACAGACGGATGCGATAAAGCCTGGATTTGAACCAGGGACTGTTGCACTGAGATGCAGTGCCTTAGACCGCTGCGCAACCCGGAAGCCCGATTGCTCAGTTTGGCCGGGCGACCAGCTCTTGGAAGAGTCTAGGTTGTTCCAAACTACTTCCATTTAAGAATGATCGAGGCCACTGTGCCCTTGGAGACCTTCAATGCTGCAGAAATGTTTTGCTACCCTTCCCCAGATCTGTGCCTCGACACAAACCTGTCCCGGAGCTCTACCGACAATTCCCTCCACCTCATGGCTTGTTTTTTGCTCTAACATGCACTGTCAACTGTGCGACCTTATATAGACAGGTGTGTGCCTTTCCAAATCATTCCAAATCAATTGAATTTACCACTGCAATAAAGTTGTAGAAACCTGAGCTCAATTTCGAGTCTCATAGCAAAGGGTCTGAATACTTAGATTCTTAATTTCAATACCATCGCAAAAATGTCTAAAAACCTGTTTTCCCTGTCATTATGGGGTATTGTGTTGAGATGTTATAAAATTGATTAAAAAAATAACAAGGCTGTAACGTAACAAATTTCCGAATGCACTGTAGGTGCCAAGAGGCATACAAAATCCAAGTCCAGGCATTCGTGTAGGTTTGAAAGTTAAAAAGTATTGGCTTACACCTTCATCAGGGTGTCCTTTTGCTTTCAATATATTACTGTGTGTTTTATTAAATTCTGTTGGCGGGTGAGCCCATAGTACTTTTAAAGAGAGCTGGGACGATAAACCGAAAATTACAGACAATGCCCTCTTACCCAAGCAATTTTGCTTACATCGGTCATTTCGGTGATTAGGCGACAAGGTTCCCGCAGATTGTTTGGTTCTAAAAACCAATGGTCAACAAAAAACATGCTTCCTGCCATGAAGGTATCTGCCCTGTCTCGCTGTTGGCTCTCACTCCCGCTCCCTCCCCTTTGCACATGAAGGGAGAGAAATTCTGATTAGTGGAAGTATACTGACAGTTGAGCAACATTTTAAAAGTATAATTGTGAGGAAGACAGTTTCAAACTACTTTTAGTAAAAAAAGAAAAAAAAGAGGATATGTGAGTTATGTGAATATAATGTTTCCCCCCCCCTCAATTGTCAATAGAAGAAATAACACCACTTTACAAACGGAGTACATAATTGAGATGAGGAATGGAGCGGAGTGTGCCATTTGCGGTGAATAGGCCTACATCTAGTAGCCCGTGTGTCTCTACAAATGGAAAGTTTGTCAAATTGCATGGCCATCTAGCAACAATATCACATTTAGAATTTGCAATCTAGCTAAGGTGTTTTGAGTTCCCACTTCCTTGGGTGGTAAATCTAGCATATAGCCTAGGTCCAACTGGTGAGCTCATGTTTTACTTTATTTTATTATTTGCCCCACCCAGGTTCACTAAGCCCCCCAAAAAGTATTGTTTGAGAATTAAGACTGTAAAAACATCAGGAAATCAGCTCCAAATTATTTAAAAAAATATGTTCCCATGTATAATAGGGAGACATGATCGGATACAAAATGTAAGCAAGGTTTGAAATGATTATGTTTCAGTCAAATATATATACGCTTGAGCTTCTTGCGAAGGATTTTCGTTAGCCGGTAATAACTGGCAATTGGCCGACAAAAAAAAGGAGTGATAAATAAAATTGCCACTGACCAATTGTCCGCAAAAAGAACAAATCCCATTGCAAAATAATGTTGTCTAGCCTATTCATTGATGGAAATACCAGTCGATGGAAATATATTTGAATGGTCATGTTAACCGGTCTAATTTGCATAATTTCCTGGAATTAAATTGGAGCATGTATACAGTATATACGTTGTGGATCTTATTTAGCACACTTTTTATGTAGCCTACTGGTTGTATGAATTTGGGATCTATCATCCCACAACTCTCAGATTCTGTTTGGAATAGGCAATTTCTCAACAAGCTGACCAATAGAATAGGTCAAATGTTTTACAAAGGAGGATAGTAGATTGACGTAGGCTAGTGATTTTGTCGTTTGTTACTAATCTTGATGGCTGAGGAAAAGTAAATGCGGACAGTTATTCAAAAATCTTCAAAGTGCACATGAGAATTCATTGTTGCATCCTCGACCTGCATGTTCTGTTAATATTAATTACCATAATCTTAAAACCTCTTAAAATGTAAAGTCCCCATATTTGGAGACCCAATTGTAATCAATTCAGTCTGGTATGAGAACGGTAGCCCCTATCTGCAAAAGCAGGGTGTCTGCGGAAAGCTGACTGTCTTGGCTATTGATCTGTGCCTTAAAATATTTGGTGTGACTTACTACCATATATGGGCAAACAAATGTATAAGGGCAGGCCGAGCCGATGACCTCATTTCAAGATGTCTGCTACCTACATTCCGGTTAGCGTAGTTTTTTTTGGAATTGTTAGTTAGATTACTTGCTCGTTATTACTGCATTGTCGGAACTAGAAGCACAAGCATTTCGCTACACTCGCATTAACATCTGCTAACCATGTGTATGTGACAAATAAAATTTGATTTGATTTGATTTGAAGCATAAACAAAATAAACAAAGAATACGTTGATTCACACCAAAAGCCGGCACTCCACAGATCATGAGGATATCTTATTTGTCTGCCTGTGACAATTATTGATCACCAGCCCCAGAGCCAAAATGTTTATTTTACACAACATTTTCACCAAACAAAAAACATCTTACAAGGTAAGCTTCCATTTGGTCTGTGTTTGAGCTATGGCTACATGGGGCTATGAAATAAAACCGTAGGTTGGTAGGAACAAATCTAGCATATTGCCAATGGTATCTGATGACGTATGACAATGGCAACATCGAATGTCCACCGAGTGACGATATCTATGCGCATAAAGATATGAAGAAAACACTTGGATATGCCCTGTATGTCCCCCAACACCACCAATGTTTGAGAGAGGTTGTGGTGTTGTATACATTTCGTTTTTATAGTGAACAATAAACTTGGGCACATCCAGTGTGCAAAACAGTGCAATTACAACATTCGGACACTTTGGAGAAGTGACAAGGACTTGAATGTACCCTGGATATCCCATAACACCACCACAATGTTTGAGTGAGGTTGATATGGTAGAATTGTGATTTATACTGAACTAATAGCATTTAGGGATTGCAAATATGTAATAGCACTGGCATTATCTAATTTACAGACATACGCCACTTTGGAGAAGTTTAGGGATACTTGGAAACATCGTGACCACACCTGACACCCCTTACTGAAACATCTTCCCATTTCTAGCTATTAGGTGTATCAAGCCCATTTTTTCCTGATATTATTCACATTGTGGAAGCCATCTGATGGGTTTCCAGCTCTGGGCATCAATAATACACTTGCCACTTGGGCTCCCGAGTGCCGCAGCAGTCTAAGGCACTGCATCTTAGTGCAAGAAGCATCACTACAGTCCCTGGTTCGAATCCAGGCTGTATCACATCCGGCCGTCATTGGGAGTCCCATAGGGCGGCGCACAATTGGCCCAGTGTTGTCCAGGTTTGGCCGGGGTAGGCCGTCATTGTAAATAAGCATTTGTCTTTAACAGACTTGACCAATAAAACTTTTTAAAAAGGTAAATAAAATAAAAAAAGATTACTTTCAAAATAAAAATGGGTTATTTTGTGTGTGCTTGATCTTGTGTATTCTCAAATCAAATGTTATTTGTCACATGCGCGGAATACAACAGAAATGGTTACTTACAAGCCCTTAACCAACAATGCACATAAGAAAAATAGATAAAAAGAAATAAAACAAATAATTCAAGAGCAGCAGTAAAATAACAATAGCAAGGCTATATACAGGGGTACAGGTACAGAGTCAATGTACGTGGGCACCGGTTAGTCGAGGTAATTGAGGTAATATGTACATGTAGGTAGAGTTAAAGTGACTATCCATAGATAACAAACAGAGAATAGCAGCGGTGTAAAAGAGGGGGGAGGCAACGCAAATAGTCTGGGTAGCCATTTGATTAGCTTTGTAAGGAGTCTTAAAGGCTTGGAGGTAGAAGCTGTTGAGAAGCCTTTTGGACCTAGACTTGGCGTTCCGGTACCGCTTGCCGTGCGGTAGCAGAGAGGACAACCCCGTCGATGAGAATGGGGGCGTGCTCAGTCCTCCTTTTCCTGTAGTTCACAATCATCAGTGTAACTCCCATCTATCTTCAGATCATTTCCCATTAATCTCCCAGATGTCTTCTTTCCAAATAAACAAAGTTTTGGCATGTCAGAACCATGTAATTACACATTAATAGCAGCACCTTTTGGTTATGTCTATTTTGGCAGAAATATACCCAATGCATATGGGTCCAGTAAAATGTCCCACCACACCGGAAACTATTGCTGTCAATTTTCAGTCACAAATTATTTGTAGTTATGTTCCGGCCCCTCAACCATTTACAAATCTGAATATAGTTGATGATCCCTGGTCCAGGCAAATCATGCAGGCAATTTCATCTCTAAAGAACCAAATTGAAATATGATTATCCAGGATTCTATTTTGTCATGTTGCACATAAAAATATCCATCATGCATTCCCTGGAGATGTTAGATGAAATAGTTAACATTTCATGTCTTACTTGGGACTGAAACTCAAGTCTGTAGAGTCATCCTGCTAATGGAAAGTAAATGTGCATAAAAAAAAATGTTTTGTTATTATTATTATTGTTGTTTCATTTATCATGAGAGCAAAATGGGTCAATTTATTGCGATAGGACTTTGTGTCCATAGCAACCAGGTCTACTTTCACATCACGTCAGTCAGGTAACGCAGAAGCTGAAGGTAGTAGAAGTAGGCCTACGTGAACACTGCATGCTTTTTATTCCACCTTTCTTTAACCAGGTAGGCCAGTTGAGAACAAGTTCTCATTTACAACTCCGACCTGGCTACTGCCATGTCTGACAAAGAAAACGGCAGTGTACAACAGTGTGCAGATATATTTTTGTAAAAAATATAAATATTTGCCAGCACTGCACCTGAAATTGTTGTATATGCCTACATTACATTGAAGTGCATTGGCTATTGTAGGTGAGCACCATTCTAGCCTTGGAATGACAGAGGTTCAGAGCAGACAGAAAATTGACTGGTGTATGCCATCTCGTATTCCCACCCCTGCCTCTCTCTCACTTCCTCCCTCATATTCTCACCTTCTGCCTCTTGATTCCTCTTCGTCACATTTTCACTCCTCTCGCTTCCTCCCCATCACCCTCTCCCTTGTTTGTGTTAATTAGTGACAGTACAGGAGGAGTGTTGACCCTCATTTTGGTAGCTACACTCCCAACTTTACAGGCCCACACGTCCTTCTAAGCACCATGGCTGATAGGAGCAGGAACAGACAGACACCTGTTCTCTCTCAAATGACACCCCATTCATTCAGTACTGTTACTACACTAGCAGAGCCAGTATCAATTAGAGGTCGACCCATTTTGATTTTTCAACGCCGCTACCGATTATTGGAGGACCAAAAAAAGCCGATACCGATTAATCAGCCGATTTTTTAAAATGTATTTATAATAATGACAATTACAACAATACTGAATGAACACTTATTTTAACTTAATATAATACATCAATAAAATCATTTAGCCTCAAATAAATAATGAAACATGTTCAATTTGGTTTAAATAATGCAAAAACAAAGTGTTGGAGAAGAAAGTAAAAGTGCAATATGTGCCTTGCTAAGTTCCTTGCTAAGAACATGAGAACATATGAAAGCTCTTGGTTCCTTTTAACATGGGTCTTCAATATTCCCAGGTAAGAAGTTTTAGGTTGTAGTTATTATAGGAATTATAGGACTATTTCTCTCTATACCATTTGTATTCCATAAACCTTTGACTATTGGATGTTCTTATAGGCACTTTAGTATTGCCAGTGTAACAGTATAGTTTCCGTCCCTCTCCTTGCTTCTACCTGGGCTCAAACCAGGAACACATGGACAACCCTCAAAGCAGCGTTACCCATGCAGAGCAAGGGGAACAACCACTCCAAGTCTCAGAGCGAGTGACGTTTGAAAAGCTATTAGCAAGCACCCCGCCAACTAGCTGGCCATTTCACATCAGTTACACCAGCATAATCTCGGGAGTTGATAGGCTTGAAGTCATAAACAGCGCAGTACCTGCTGGCAAACGCACGAAAGTGCTGTTTGAATGAATGCTTACGAGCCTGCTGCTGCCTACCGTCGCTCAGTCAGACTGCTCCATCAAATCATAGACTTAATTATAACATAACACAGAAATACGAGCCTTTTGTTATTAAAATGGTCAAATCTGGAAACTATCGTTTCGAAAACAAAATGTTTATTCTTTCAGTGAAATACGGAACCATTCCATATTTTATCTAACGTATGGTATCCCTAAGTCTAAATATTACTGTTACATTGTATAACCTTCAATGTTATGTCATAATTATGTACAATTCTGGCAAAATAATTAAGGCCTTTGTTTGGAATAAATGGACTTTACACAGTTCGCAATGAGCCAGGCGGCCCAAACTGCTGCATATACCCTACTGCTTGCACAGAACGCAAGAGAAGTGACACAATTTCCCTAATTATAAGAAATTCATGTTAGCAGGCAATATTAACTAAAAATGCCGGTTTAAAAATATATACTTGTGTATTGATTTTAAAGAAGGCATTGATGTTTATGGTTAGGTACATTGGTGCAACGACAGTGCTTTTTTCGCAAATGTGTTTGTTAAATCATCACCGTTTGTCGAAGTAGGCGCATCGATTATATGCAACGCAGGACACGCTAGATGAACTAGTAATATCATCAAGCATGTATAGTTAACTAGTTATTATGTTATCCTTTTTGGGATAGGGGGCAGCATTTTCACTTTTGGATGAATAGTGTGCCCAGAGTGAACTGCCTCCTACTCTGTCCCAGATGCGAATATATGCATATTATAATTAGTATTGGATAGAAAACACTGAAGTTTCTAAAACTGTTTGAATGATGTCTGTGAGTATAACAGAACTCATATGGCAGGCGAAAACCTGAGAAAAATCTAACCAGGAAGTGGGACATCTGTGGTTTGTAGTTTTTCAAAGCTTGACCAACCGAATGCACATTGAGATATGGATGAGCTTGCACTTCCCAGGGCTTCCACTAGATGTCAACCGTCTTTAGAAACTGGTTTGACGATTCTACTATAAAGGAGGGGCTCATACGATCTCTTTGAGTCTTTCCCGACAGAGTTACCTCTCGTTCCAGTGCTTTTCTGAAGACAAAGGAATTCTCCGGTTGGAACATTATTGATGTTTTATGTTAAAAACATCCTAACGATTGATTCCATACATCATTTGACATGTTTCTAAAGGACTGTAACAGAACTTTGAGTTTTTGTCTGGACAAAATGCTTGCGCCCCATGAAGCATTTCGCTACACTCGCATTAACATCTGCTAACCATGTGTATGTGACAAATAAAATTTGATTTGATTTGATTTGATTGATTTGAGATGGATTACTGGGCTGAACAAACTAACAAGTGGCTAATATGCACATTATCGAACAAAACATACATGTATTGTGTAACATGATGTCCTATGAGTGCCATCTGATGAAGATCATCAAAGGTTAGTGATTATTTTTATCTGTATTTCTGCTTTTTGCGACTCCTATCTTTGGCTGGAAAAATGGCTGTGTTTTTTCGACTTGGCTATGACCTAACAATCACATGCTGTGCTTTAGCTGTAAAGCATTTTTTTTATTGGACACGATGGGTAGATTAACAAGATGTTTATCTTTCATTTGCTGTATTGGACTTGTTAATGTGTGAAACTTACATATTTCAACAAAAAAAAAACAATTTCGGGCGCGGCCTTTTCAGTGGAATGTTGTCGAGAACCCCAGCGCTAGCAAGGTTGAGATTGATTGTTTTGTATAAGATAAGTTTAATGTTAGCTAGCAACTTACCTTGGCTTCTTGCTGCCCTCGTGTAACAGGTAGTCAGCCTGTCACGCAGGCTCCTCGTGGAGTGCAATGTAAGGCAGGTGGTTAGAGCGTTGGACTAGTTAACCAGAAGATTGCAAAAATGAATCCCCGAGCTGCGAATACCCGAACCGGAAGATTGCAAAAACAAATCCCCGAATCCCGAGCTGCCAGGTAAAAATCTGTCATTCTGCCCCTGAATAAGGCAGTTAACCCACCAATCCTCAGCTGTCATTGAAAATAAGAATGTGTTCTTAACTGACTTCCCTAGTTAAATAAAGGTGTAAAAAATATATATATACACATATATATATATATATATACACACACACACACACACACAGATTACCGATTGTTATGAAAACTTGAAATCAGCCCTAATTAATCGGCCATTCCGATTAATCAGTTGACCTCGAGTATCAATGCCAGTACACTGCTCCATTACGTACCATCCAGCTAGGTAACTGGGCCTGTGCCGTTGCTCTTCATTAAAGTGGAACTGACAGCGTTTTAGCAACATGAAATCTTATTCAAATCTGTTCATATACACCCGCAGGAAGAATATTACACTTTTTTCTTACATTTTCTGACAAGCAAGCACTTAGATATGGTCATTTTCATAAGTTAATAGAATGTTTGGGAATAACGTATAGTAAGGCATTTGTGAAAATTCTACAGCGGATTTAAATCAGCTCGCGGCCATATAAAAACAAAAAAAGCACAGCCCAGACACAGCATTTGTCTTTACAAAAAAAACATTCAATTGTGACCCAAAATGGCCATTATTGTATTAGAAAAAAGTATGGTCCTTTATACAAAATGTCCACTTATGTCCAAAGGATGCTGTATAGCATTTTAAGACATTAAAACAAAAGATCATTTTTCCAGTCTTTGCTGCTATGCTAGCAGATGTGCATAATATGCTGTGACACTAATCAAAAAGTATTTTATAACTCCAAATAACAAAAACTTAGCTATAGGTTTGTTGTAACACTTGAACTTAGGCAGGCAGTAGCGCTAAAGCCTCACAGAAAACAAATGGATATTGACATGGATGAACAGTAAAAAACAACCTCGAAACCCAAATGAAACTGTCGACCTACCTTGGAGCTGTGACTGTGCTGTGGGGATAGCTACATTACAGTGAGAGAAACAGATGAATTGTGTAATAGTTGCTCATCATTGATGAGTAACAGAAGAAATGCCATTCTATGATACCACTCCATTCTTGTGCAAAAGGAAGTTGGTATAGGCCTACTACTGTTGCCTTGTAACAGTCGGTCCAACTGAGCTGTATGGACAAAATAAGACTATACTAGGCTGGACAATAGAACGAGTCAAAATTCACCAAAGGCTGAAAAATGGCAAAAGAACTTTGGATAAGCTGGAACACTAGCTGGCCATAGCAAATGAATTGAATCAAATGTTCACAGAGCCTCTTCTGACTGGAGTGGTGCTTAGAATTCCATTTCATCTAAATGGCACAAAAAAAATGTATCCGTTTTTATTTTACCACTACAATCTGTTCATAGGACAAAACTGAAAAATAACTTGTGTAGAAAGTAAACATCCACACCTCGATGTTGCCAAGTGTGCTTATGTCAGAATAACGAGGAAGTAGGAAAGAAAATGGGAACTTCAGACTATTTCTTGTCTAGTGATCCATGACAGCAGAGTACGCTGCCCAACCTTACGTAATTAGAAAGAGATTATACTGATTATTTAAAAAATCTAAATACACACATTGCGAGATATTTGGCGGAATATATGAGCATGCCTCTACATAGCAAAACAATGGGGGGAGCTCAGTGTTCCAAAGGCAAAAGGTATTCCGGGGCTAGCGTTTGATGACAACGGAGTACGCTGCCCAGCCTTACATAATAAGATTCTCATGGTTGCGAGATATTTGGGGAAATAGACAGACATACCTATATTTACCATGTAGGAAAGAATGGGACGACCTCAGAGTTCCATGGGTCATTTTTTGTTGTTATTGACGTTTTAACTACCAGCAATTGGTTTAGCGTGGGCAGGTCTCACTGCCAACAATAGCAAAGCAGGCATTGTAACTGGGGATAGAACATTCTGAAAGTGAGTTGGTACCACAGTGCTCAATACAACTAATAGGAGCTGGCAGGGTGAAAAATGCCCTAAAATAAGGCCTGTTTTTTCACATTACTTCAAAACTACAGCAAGCAGTATACAGTAATATTATCAAACTGGGCTTTAAGGCGGATGTAATGAATTCGTTATTATCTATTGTTCAAAATGTTGTGTCCAGCGTACACTGAGTGTAGAAAACTTTAGGAACACCCTCCTAATATTGAGCTTCACTGCCTCCTTTTGCCCTCAATTCGTCGGGGCATGGACTCTACAAGGTGTCGAAAGCATTCCACAGGGATGCTGCCCCATGTTGACTCCAATGCTTCTTACAGTTGTGTCAAGTTGACTGGAAGTCCTTCGGGTGGTAGACCATTCTTTTTTATTGTATTTTTTTATTTTAATTTTAATGAATTTTACATTTTTCATGGTATCCAATTGTTTAGTAGCTACTATCTTGTCTCATCGCCACAACTCCCGTACGGGCTCGGGAGAGACGAAGGTTGAAAGTCATGCATCCTCCGATACACAACCCAACCAATCCACACTGCTTCTTAACACAGCGCCATCCAACCCGGAAGCCAGCCGCACCAATGTGTCAGAGGGAACACCGTGCACCTGGCAACCTTGGTTTGCGCGGCCCGCCACAGGAGTCGATGGTGTGCGATGAGACAAGGATCTCCCTGCCGGCCAAACCCTCCATAAACCGGACGACGCTTGGCCAATTGTGCGTCGCCCCACGGACCTCCCGGTCATGGCCTGTTACGACAGAGCCTGGGCGCGAACCCAGAGTCTCTGGTGGCACAGCTGGCGCTGCAGTACAGCGCCCTTAACCTCTAGTGGTCGAGCAATCCCGTATACGGGAGCGTAATCATAGGCTCAAGCTCATTACCATAACGCAACGTTTCCTATTCATGAAAATCGCAAATGAAATGAAATAAATATACTGAAACACAAGCTTGGCCTTTTGTTAACAACACTGTCATCTCAGATTTTCAAAATATGCTTTTCAACCAAAGCTACACAAGCATTTGTGTAAGAGTATTGATAGCCTAGCATAGCATTCAGCAGGCAACATTTTCACAAAAACAAGAAAAGCATTCAAATAAAATAATTTACCTTTGAAAAACTTCGGATGTTTTCAATGACGAGACTCTTAGTTAGATAGCAAATGTTCATTTTTTCCAAAAAGATTATTTGTGTAGACGAAATAGCTCCGTTTTGTTATTCACGTTTGGCTAAGAAAAGACCGGAAAATGCAGTCACTTACAACGCCAAACTTTTTTCCAAATTAGCTCCATAATATTGACAGAAACATGGCAAAAGTTGTTTAGAATCAATTCTCAAAGGGTTTTTCACGCTCCTCCACAGCCATATAAGGAGTCATTGGCATGAGGCGGTTTCAAAAAATACGGCACTTCCTGATTGGATTTTTATCTGGGTTTTTTCTGTAACATCAGTTCTGTGGCACTCACAGACAATATCTTTGCAGTTTTGGAAACGTCAGTGTGTTTTCTTTCCAAAGCTGTCAATTATATGCATAGTCGAGCATCTTTTCGTGACAAAATATCTTGTTTAAAACGGGAACGTTTTTCATCCAAAAATTAAAATAGCACCCCCAAGAAGTTAACCACTGCGCCACCCGGGAGGCCAGTAGACCATTCTTGATACACACGGGAAAAACTCAGCAGCGTTGCTGTTCTTGACATAGACCGGTGCACCTCGCACCTATTACCTTACTCCATTCAAAAGGCACTTAAATCTTTTGTCTTGCCCATTCAACCTCAATGAACACACAATCCAAGTCTCAATTGTCTCATGGATTAAATCCTTCTTTAACCTGACCCCTACCCTTCATCTACACTGTAGCGGCTTTTTAAAAAAGTGACATCAGTAAGGGATCATAGCTTTCACCTGGTCAGTCGGTCATGGCTGCTGAGTGGCGCAGCGGTCTAAGGCATTGCATCTCAGTGCAAGAGGCGTCACTGAAGTCCCTGGTTCGAATCCAGGCTGCATCACATCCGGCAGTGAGCCCCATATGGAGGCGCACAATTGGCCCAGTGTTGTCCAGGTTTGGCTGGGGTAGGCCGTCATTGTAGTAAATAAGAATTTGTTCCCAACTGCCTTGCCTAGTTAAATAATGGTTAAACATGGAAAGAGTAAGTGTTCCTAATGTTTTGTACACTCAGTGTACATGTGAGGTATAATATTCAGACACTCTTGGAGAAGGACATTGAGAGAATGCCTTTGTAGTTTCTGAGCAGTGTTTCTGCATTAGCCTTCATAGGGGTACTTCATTAGTTACGTATGAGAAAATTAATTACCGTTGTTCATTCTGTAACATGGGTAACTAGGGAGAATGGAATTCTGCCCCTTCCCCTTGTCGCCACTACCCACTAAAACCCCAGCGGCAGCCCCATCTGCTGCTAAGCAGGTAGGTCATTGGTCACTGGCAGGGAGAGTGTTGATCAGTATGCCTCTCTCCCCAGGCAGCACACCAAGGAACATCCATCTCTCTGTCACCACTGGAGGCATGTACCCTCAATCTCCATTGCAGCTATAAACACCCAGCTACTGTAAATCTCAATTTGCCTATTCAGGAGTCTAGTGTTTCATTAACTCTGTCAGTGATTTCAATTTTAGAACCATGTTTTGGCGTGATTATGTGTCTGGTTTCAAGTAACTAGCAGCAGGCTTAAGGGTACATTCAATCATATAGCCTACTTCGGGTAGAAACCCAAATAAAAGTATGTAGATAGAAAGGTGTGGGTGTCATGTATCCTGGAATGGAGTTTCATAAAAACTACAGCTGCATATTACCCGAGACAGCATTGCACACACATTACATATGCTACCGTTCAAAGGTTTGGGGTCACTTAAAAAACAAGGGAATTTCTGTCCAATAAAATAACATCAAATTGATCTGAAATACAGTGTAGACATTGTTAATGTTAGAAATGACTATTGTAGATGGATTTTTTTTAATGGAATATCTACATGGGCATACAGAGGCCCATTATCAGAAACCATCACTCCGGTGTTCCAATGACACGTTGTGTAAGCTAATCCAAGTACATCATTTTAAAAAGGCTAAATGATCATTAGAAAACCCTTTTGCAATTATGTTGGCACAGCTGAAAACTGTTGATCTGAATAAAGAAGCAATAAAACTGTCCTTCTTTAGACTAGTTGAGTATCTGGGGCATCAGCAATTGTGGGTTCGATTACCGGTTTAAAATGTACAATTGAACAGTTGGTACCTGGACAGTACACAAGTTGATTGGTTTGCTCTTTTGACACTACCAACACATGTGTTCAGATTAAATATACACCGAGTGTAAAAAAACATGAAAAACAATGGATCTTTCCATGACAGAGTGACCAGGTGACAGCTATGATCCCTCATTGATGTCACTTGTTAAACCCACTCCAATCAGTGTAGATGAAGGGGAGGAGACAGGTTAAATAAATATTTTAAGCCTTGAAACATGGATTGTGTGTGCCAACTCAATACAAGGAAGGTGTTTCTAATGCTTGGTACACTCTGTCTACATGAATGTCACTCTCTTTATGGTGATGTATCCTAAATAGGTACACAAAAAAGGTAGAAATATGTGATATCCTCCTTTGCATATTGGAATATTTTCTATACACTGGCTCTTATTTTAATGAGCTCCACCAAAAAGTGTTAAATTAAAATATATTTTATATGAGATTCTTTAAAGTAGCCACCCTTTTCCTTGATGATAGCTTGTTGACCGCTTTCTTGGCATTCTCTCAACCAGCTTCATGAGGTAGTCACCTGGAATGCAATTCAATTAACAGGTGTGCCTTCTTAAAAAGTTCAGTTATGGAATTTCTTTCCTTCTTATTGCGTTCGAGCAAATCAGTTGTGTTGTGATAAGGTTGGGGTGGGATACAGAAGATAGCCCTATTTAGTAAAAGACCCAAATCCATATTATGGCAAGAACAGCTCAAATAAGAAAAGAGAAATGACAGTCCATTATTTTAAGAAATGAAGTGCAGTCAATCCAGAAAATATCAATAACTTTTTTTGGAATGAGATGCTCTCCCTCTACTGTGTGTGCATCTTGCTAGCCATTACTCAAATGGTGAGGGGCTGAAACTCATTGGCTGGAACTCAAATTGCAAGGGGGCTAGCCCACATGGGGGAAAATGCAGGATAAAATGGCACATTCAAAGGGATTTTGTGGCTAATTGCTTATGCATGTATGTATGTATGAACTCCACATTGACACATCCAGCCCCTAGGCATGAGGTTTAAAGAAAAAACGTCCCCAAAGTTCAGGAACGTGTTTTTAACCCTTTACACTCGTAGGAATTGGCCTATATGGATATGGCTAAATTGAAATGTTTACTACATTAGATATGTGAAAATAATGGTCGTAATAGAAAGGACAAAACAGTTCAAGACTGAATCCAAACATTACACTTGATTTCATGTGCATTTTCGTGCCGCATTTGTTGATAACAAAATCTGAAAATAATCGGAATACATTCAGTGACATGATAAGAATATTCCTGGAAAACGCTTGGTAGGTGCACCATAAAACAAAATTATCAAGGGTTTGTGTGAGAGGACTAACTGGTGTCTCCATGTGGCCACACGCCTCTCCAAAGTGTGCTCAGTTCCTAAGTAATTGCCATGCACTTCAATAATACTGACCAAAATTATTGTTTACATCCCTGTTAGTAAGCATTTCTCAATTGCCAAGATAATCCATCCACCTGACAGGTATAGCAAATCAAGAAGCTGATTAAACGGCACGATCATTACACAGGTGCACCTTGTGCTGGGGACAATAAAAGGCCACTAAAATGTGCAGTTGTCACACAACAATGTCACAGATGTTTCAAGTTGAGGGAGCGTGCAGTTGGCATGCTTGGCTGCAAGAATGTCCACCAGAGCTGTTGCCAGAGAATTGAACGTTAATTTCTCCATCATAAACCACCTCCAATGTTGTTTTAGAGAATTTCTCAGTACGTCTAACCAGCCTCACCACCACAGACCATGTGTAACCACACCACCCCAGGACCTCCACATTCGGCTTCTTCACCTGCGGGATTGTCTGAGACCAGCCACCGGACAGCTGTAAAACATTTTGACCAATCAATAAAACATGACACGGGGGGCCCCCATTGATTTAGTTATAATGTTTGAGTCATTCAGACAGCATAAGAACATAGCATAAGCCATGGCAAAATGTGTTGAATTGCAGGAAACCAGCTTTAAGCTATAAAAATGTACTCATCACCATGGCAAAATGTGTAGAATTGTGTAAAATCACCCCCCCCCCAACTTTGCCACCGCTGCTGAAAGAAATCCTAGGGGAAACACTGCAGTGCTATGTTGTTCATTGCTCATGCGTCATAATGTTTACTTTACAAAGAGGAAGTTGATAGCAGCTGATGTTTGGTGGTGACATTGAAACTCCTGAGACAAATGTATGTTGCGTTAAAACTAAGACAGCAGACAGGCTTACAAATGGGCCTAGAGATAGAACAATATTTACTAGTGTAAGCCGTTAAAACCAGAAACTTGAGTGATGACTATGAACATTTCACTGTCAGTCAGGTGACTTAAAATAATTGGAAACAGGTTGCTGTATCATTACTCAAATGTGCTATATAAATGAATAGTTACTAAGCTTATTGTATCATCATTGCATCCAGTATCTGTTACCAGCCGCCATGCCTCTATTCTAACCACTACTCCCTCTATTCTAACCACTACTCCCTCTATTCTAACCACTACTCCCTCTATTCTAACCACTACTCCCTCTATTCTAACCACTACTCCCTCTATTCTAACCACTACTCCCTCTATTCTAACCACTACTCCCTCTATTCTAACCACTACTCCCTCTATGTGTCAATAAAGAGTAATGACAGTGACAAACAGAGACTGCCACAGCCTGACACCACATGTCACCAGACCAGACCCTGCCTACTGCTGGCCTTGACTGGAAAGCTGGCTGACAGCAGTGTGGGTCTGTGTGAATGAGACTATGAAAGTGAACGGCGCTAGAGGGCAGTTCTCGCTACCGCCATCTCTCTTCTGTCAAACTGCCCATTATTATAGGACAGTATGAATGCATACTGCAGCGTTTCCCAAACTCTGTCTTCAGTTTAGTGTTTTGCCCTAACACTAAACAGCAGATTCAAATTATAAAAGCTTGATGATTAGTTGATTATTTGAGTATTTCAGTCAGCTGTGTAGGGCTAGGGCAAAAAAGTAATCGTGCACCCCTTGGCATCACGAGTACGGGAAACCCTGGCACACTGTAGAGTCAAAGCAGAGCCATGTATACATTATATGACTCTGATACAAAGTGCAGCAGACATAAAGGAGCAGGCTTGATGGTTAGAATCATAAATGACATTCAGGTGAGAGCCAATTAGTGTATGATGTAGGCCTAGCCTGGATCCAATTGAATTGTTCTGTTTTAATCTGATTGGATGTAGGCTAACAGAGATGAGCTATTCCACAAAAATTCCCTTTACCCCCATCCTTCGCAAATGTACATGTACAACCGCCAATGCTGATTTAAGGCCTGCCTAGCTGGCTTGATGAAGTGTGACCCAACACTGTACTTGACCAACCAATGAAATGTTTCATCCCAGATTCCCCACATACTTGACCTTCCAAGGCATTGATCTCAGAAATATTTTGGATGCTTTTGTCTCCATAAAAAAAATGTTTTTTTAAGTATCCAGGGACAATAGAGTGCTTGAAGGGCGGTAATTAGAGTGAGTGGGAAATACAACAGGTCTGGCAGAAGTTACTGGTAATACACGTTTGGCCAGTCTCTCTTTTGGGAAAAACAACAATCACAGACTCCATCACAAAGCAAGAAGTGTCATGGCAACACCTGTGTGTGACAAATGATTTCCATCTCTGAATACAATTACTAGGTCCACTATTCACTGACTATAAATAACTAGCTACATCCCACATAATGGCATAATCATGTCATGAACATTAAGTATCTGTAATTGTTGTAAACTCTCACCTATCTATGTCAAAGATAAGAAAACAAATCCGTGATTACATCCAATGTGAGCCTCACATAATAATAATGTCACAGGATGTTGTAAAGTTTGCTTTACATCAATTATTGTAATAGTGTAATTTGAGCTGTGACAACAATAACTCACCAGGTTCAGTACAGTACGGCTATATGAGGACACATGATGAGTATCAAACATCCAGCTAGCATAATCAAAAACATCAGCTAACTGGTTTGAAGTTACCATTTAGCTAGCTAGTGAACTAGTACATTCAATGTAGCTTAGTTATGTCTCAGAACCTGTAGCTAGCTACCAAGCCATAAACAATGGAAGAAACTTCACTTACTAAAAATAGATTGATATTGGGAACATGCATGCTAACTAATACTGGCCAACATTAAGTAGCTAGGTAACGTTAAGTTAGCAACAGCTAACTAACCACATTTCTGGACAGTTTCACTTGTCTGTCAAGTTTATAACGTTAACTAGCGAGCTAACTTAGCTAAAAAGCTAACTGTCTGGCTAATAAAGCCTAGCCCAAGTTCCTAACGAGTCAAATAACGAAGTGCTTTATTCCGACACAAATCACACAAACCCTAACCGTCTACTTACCCTTTGTAATAAGCTTTTACCCGGACTTGGTGAGGGTTTTCGCCGGGGTGAGACATGGTGCTGTCCCGCAACGTCGGCATCATAAGCCCTCGGAATCGGAACTCCGCACGCCAAAGATGTTTTCCTTCTGGCTGCGACAAATTTAGCTGTGTACCACGCCGAAAACAATATCCTCTGTAACTTGCCTCGATAGATACAACAATTAGATAGCTGACTTGCTATGGAAAATAACAATTTGAGTCTTGTTAATTTGACAAAATCCAGACAAAATAGTGTACAACTTCAGGAGTCCGCCAAACAACACTCCCTACTGCAAAAAGGCCTCACGACGGACGAATCCATTAGCGGAATGTAGGAGGGGCCAAACAATATTTGAATCAACAAACTGAACAAGAAGATACACTGATCGTAGATAATATTTGGTAAATGAAACATATTTAAGGCGAATCATATGAATATCATATATTGTAATGATAGACAAAGAGTACATTTTATTTTTAACACAGTACTGTAAATGTGAATGTGTTCATGATCCCTATTGTACCAAATTAAATGCAAGGGCGTTTGTGTTGTCCATGGGAATGGCCATTTATACATATAATATATTTTCTATGAAAATATAATGTGGTAGTTGGAAACATAGTTATTGAAATAAAATTAATATTTTTTACAAATGGATCGCTTTGGCTACCTTTCTCATACAAAACTACTTTACAGTCATAGAACGACTACCGACAAGTAGCACTCACATCTGTAGCCATGAAGTGCTTCAAAGGCTGGTCATGGCTCACATCAACACCATTATCCCAGAAACCCTAGACCCGCTCCAATTGTCATACCGCCCCAACAGATCCACAGATGATGCAATCTCTATCGCACTCCACACTGCCCTTTCCCACCTGGACAAAAAGTACACCTATGTGAGAATGCTATTTATTGACTACAGCTCAGTTTTCAACACAATAGTGCCCTCAAAGCTCATCAATAAGCTAAGGACTGCCACGCTCAACACAGGGGCCCCTCAGGGGTGCATGCTCAGTCCACTCATGTACTCCCTGTTCACTCATGACTGCACGGCCAGGCACGGCCAGGCACGACCCCAACACCATCATTATGTTTGCCGATGACACAACAGTGGTAGGCCTGATCACCAACAATGACGAGACAGTCTATAGGGAAGAGGTCAGAGACATGGTCGTGTGGTGTCAGGACAACAACGTGATGAAGACAAAGGAGATGATTATGGACTACAGGAAAAAGAGGACCGTTCTCATCGACGGGGCTGCAGTGGAGCAGGTTGAGAGCTTCAAGTTCCCTGGTGTCCACATCACCAACAAACTAACGTGGTCCAAGCACACCAAGACAGTCGTGAAGAGGGCACGACTAAACCTATTCCCTCTCAGGAGACTGAAAAGATTTGGCATGGCTCCTCAGATCCTCAAAAGGTTCTACAGCTGCACCATCGAGAGCACATGCTGACTGGTTGCATCACTGCATGGTATGCATGGTACCACCCTGTATATAGTCTCGCTGTAGTTATTTTACTGCTGCTCTTTAATTATTTGTTACTTTTATTTCTTATTCTTATCCGTATTTTCTTTGAACTGCATTGTTGGTTAGGGGCTCGTAAGTAAGCATTTCACTGTAAGGGCTACACCTGTTGTATTCGGTGCATGTAACTAATAACCTTTGATTTGACTTGATTTGAGAAACAACACATGAGCATGACACATACCAGCATTTCTCTGTCTGATCAACATAGCCTAATCATGATTTATGTATGGTAATTATATATGTAAAAACATATTTGCCCAGATCTGCACCTATCCAGTGTCTGTGACAATAAAATACACACACACACACACACAAAAAAAAATCCTTTAAAGATCTATAGATATGATGGCCCCCAAGCGATGTCCCTGGATCCTGGTCACTAGAGTAGGCTATTTGTCTTAGTCATAAAGTATTCTTAGCAAAAGTGTCATATATTTTAATGAAGTTTGTTTAATAAGTCCCGAGCTGTATTAATTGCATGTGTTTAGGACTACTTTACATTTCAACTGACCACAGCTTTTCCTCAGTCCTCAGCATATATATATATATATGGGGTCTCATTTCCCGAGTCCTGTGCCCCCTAGTGGTGATAGTATTACAGTATCTACTGCCAGTAAAATAATTGCTATGTAGGTATAGGACCCGAATCCACAATGCTACCTTTATAATGCGTTTCGTGACACAGCCTGAACTTGACTTGATATTTGTTGTTTGTTGAGTAAATCCTTGACTGAGTCTTGAAAATGAGAAATTAGCTTTATAAAAATCAATTTTCACACTAACCCCTCTTGCTCTACTGTATAAGGTCCTCCCGCGCTGCAAGTGGTGCTGTGTCTGGGTTTTCATTCCGTCCGGCCCGTTTGTTTTTCTCTCCATTTTAGCATTACAGACTTGACGCATTAGAACATGACTGGGATTGTGACAGTCTGAACCGGTGGGTTTTCGTTCGGTCACTTCGCCATGGGTCAGGTCTAATAACAAATCCAGCCAGGTAACGCTAATGATAGGTGAACGATTGTGCATGGTGCATATATAAGGCTCTTATCGGTGGCCATAGAATTGGCCGAGGAAATAGAGGATGATGCCCAAACGTAATATAATAATTATACGATTTTGTTTTAGTATAATGAATAAATAAATGATCGTATAGCTAGGTTACTGCAGCCTATAGTTGCCAGCACTGCACATCCATCGAGAAAAGGCCAAAAGGGGTGACTGTAGACCAATGCATGAATTGCCCAATTAGATGCATTCCGCACACGATGACGAAAATTGTTCATAGATTTTAAATTGCATAACGGATTTGATGCATTGCTATTGCTGAATGAAAATGTGTGTAAATTTAACCAGTCTGCTTTTTGTCAGTGCATGGTTGTGGCTATATGGTTTGGAATATTTTCTCGGTTGAGCATTAGGGGTGTGTTGCACAAAAACTACATACATGTCTAAAAATGAAATAGTTTAGCACCAGGAATTGGAACAGAATCAATATCAGCAATCTATTATGTCTCAAATTGTCCCTTTTTACCAAAATGTTATGAGCAAATTAAAGTAGGCTCTACTTTATTTACACAAATTAGGCTGCATGTAAAACATGTGGACAAAATAGCCTATTTCAAACTAGGCCACTTTATTTGGAAGGTTTGTGTAATTTTCTTTCAATTTCATTCAACAATTCAAATACTGGATAAATGTAGTTTGATATAGCCTGTTTTTCAGATTCTTCCAGTATTTTTATGTGTAGGCCATATAAACCTGATGAGTAGGCTATACTAATCAACATGACACCCAAACGCAGAGGCTTTATCAACAATACATTTCTGATTTATTTATTTTAGGCTATATGCTATTGAATTTCGATAATTTCATACATGGAAAAACTTGGAAAATGTCATGGTCATATGGGGAGAAATTCAAAAACAGAAATGCACGTCCATTATGACAAAGACATTTACAAAACTGAATGATTTCGTTGAAAACGCAGCAAATCAAATGAAAAAAAAACCCATAACGAACAACTGCTTGATTAGAACTTTAATATGAATAGGCCGACATAAGTTCGACCTGATTTTAGTACAATTCCTTGTTTAGGCGTACAAGCCCCGGTTTCTGATTAGCTATTTCCTACTGACCATTACCTTCCAATAAATGTAATAGGTCAGTTGAAATGTAAAGTAGTCCTATACACATGCAATTAATACAGCTCGGGACTTATTAAACTTCATTAAAATATATGACACTTTTGCTAAGAATACTTTATGTCTAAGACTAATAGCCTACTCTAGTGACCAGGATCCAGGGACATAGCTTGGGGGCCATCATATCTATAGATCTTTAAAGGATTTTCTGTTTTGTGACGCCGTTTGCCCAAATGTCCCGTTTGTGATTTTAAGGCCTATAAATGTAAATATAATAATTTTATTCGATTTAAAGTTGTAAGAAATAAGCAGAATGTGCACACAGAGCATGGAAACTTCACTTCTATCAACCTTCAGATTTATAGCCGCGCGAGAAGCGCTGTCTTGGTCCGGTCAAGCAATACCCATCACATCCGTTCGAGCCAGTGCTATTGGCCCCGTATTGGCCCCGTATTCAAACGCACCCAGCACTTACTTGTCATTGACATTGTTATAGATAGGCAGATGCATGTATAATTAGATTTATTTTATGATGGGACAATGTATCAGCAAAATTATGTCCCAACAAATATTATCTTAGGGATGTAGGTGGGATTTATGTTTTACTGAATAATGTAGGGCACCAGATATCAATGTTATTTTCCAAAAAATACATCCAGCATCCCATATGTCAAATCAAATATATACAAATATGTTTAGGCTACAGAGAGAGGTGTTTTCTGTGTGTCCTTTCTAGTTGGCCCAGTGATACAGACCGTAGCTTAGTTTTACCAGCAGCATGATGGACAGGCAGAGCCCTAAAAAGACAGAGGGAGGAGAGAGTGAGACCAATGGGACTGCTGCTACTGTCACTGTCACCTCTAACACCAAAGCAGTTACAACGGTTGCCAACAACAACGGCGCTGCTTCAGTGGTCATCGCCATGACGACAACCGACAGCACCACGCCCCCAAGCAATCAGGCCCCACCCACTTCTCTAGGCACCGCCCCTACAGAGAGCCAGGCGGTTCAGGTGAGAGAGGGGACAGGGAGGGCGCCAGAGGGGACAGTGTCAATGTGTGTGTGTTGAACTCCAAATAATGAAGCCACTAGTCTGGGTTTCAGTTTTAGCTAACATTTCATTACTTTCCACTCCTGTCATTTGTCAAAGAGACTGGCCTTTTGGCAATCTCGAAGTTCAATATGCAGACGGATTTACTACAGTTGCTGATTGGTAGTTGAAAACAACACAAATATTTTTCATTACAACATTATGTGCTTGCCAATTTGGTGCAATAAGAACAACAAACAACAACACCGTTATGACCTGCTGCGATCATTCTCTTTTGAGAAGGCAGTGTCAATGAAGATCATGTTGTTCAAAGTGTCTAGAGGACTCCATAATGAGAGAGAGAAATAATGATATGGGAAATATTAGCCTACAAGATTCATTCGAGCCAAGTTTGCTTCAATTGCATCCCATTAATGAGAGAAAAGAAATGCAAACCTGCCACCTGTCATCATTCCTCACACATATGCTGATCATCATGACTTGCTTAGGCCTATGTTTGTAAAATGTTGTCATGCTCATTTCAGTTATATTATTTGTCCCTCCTCTTTTATTAAGAGATGGAGTCCAGACAGGCTACTTTAGGAAAAACACACAAACCCTAAAAGGACCTACTTAGCAAATTGGCCAGTGTTGATTTCTTTGGTATAACATTTCTAGTGTTGATTCAGAAGTTAAATTCACTCTGTAAGAGTGAAATTAACACTCAGTGGTCTAACATAACCCCCTAGTGTTGGTGTTAATAACCAGAGTTATTGTTTTACACTTTGTAGAGTAGAACAGCCCAACAAAACCACACCATTATTATCATATTTCCCAGAATGCACTACTGCATGTAGATTTTTTAATAATTGTTTTTAATATCTCTGTTTTTGCATGTACATTGATTGATTAATCATATGCTACACTAAGACAAATAACATATTTTTGTAAACTAATCAAATCAGTTAGTTAGAGTAACAGTTAGCACCTGTTACTGAAATGTTTTTTCCAGGTTAAATGGTTTAGGTAGTCTTGTTATCAACTTTCCTAACCCGGACAGTCATTCTGAATGCAGGCGGCGGGTCAAACCTTTGGATATCCTAATGATGTCTCATATTGAACTGCATATTAAATGTTGAGATTGCTGAAAGGCCAGTCAATTTGGCAAATGGCAGAACTGGCAAGGGGTAGAATGTTAGATAAAAAGACACATCACTTTGCAATCCAACACAATTTGACTTTCAGGCCTGATGTGGCCTGTAAACCCGGAGTTTCCTAACATCACTGGGTTATGGTAAAACTAGGCCATCAAAGTAAGGCCTTATGATATACCGTATGTAAGGTATTGTCATAGTTGAATTTTAATGATAGCATTCACCTTGGTACTCACTTGGTGAAAGCCACAAGCCTTTATAAGGAAATAATTCAATAACCATGTCTCTCTCACAAAGTATTACAGCCATGGATGGTAAACTCTAAAATTCCCTTGGAAAGAAAAGACAAATTAGGCTTTACAGCATACAGTTTTTAAACAACACCCCAAAATGATTTACTGTATCACTACAGGTGTTAATTTCTTACACTGAGAAAGTTTAACAGCGTCAGCACTAAGCAAAGTATGTCCAGTTTACTCTAAATGAAGTGTTGTGTTTTACACTGTATGTCACAGATCCCTCCAGTACTGTTGCTCATTCCATGGCACACATGGTTCCAATTCCTCACTGATTGTATTTGTAGAAATGTGCCCTTTGTTTTACCATTGGGGTGTCAATTGTTGTTCCAATGTCCTTTGCTCGTGTGAGTACCTGTGCCTTGTTGTTTTGGCTTTCATGCCGCTTTCATGCCGTCTCGCTGCCAAATGGCTGCCAAATGTATACAGTAGGTGTCCCTATAGGTCTTACATATATAAATTGAGGAAATGTAATTGATCATAATCATTATTTTAGAGATCCACGTTAGACACCTCCTAATGAAAAGGCTCCCCATCCTGCTGATGTGAGCTGCTGGGCTCCAACGCTGAACAGCGTTGGAGCCCAGCAGATGTTAGTGACCAGCCCAGTTGGTCACTAACATCATGGATAAGAAAGTGAACTCGCCATTTCCAAAAAGGAGCTCAGTGGGAAATTGGGGATTCTCTGCTTTGTCAAATCAAATCAAATTGTATTTGCCACATGCCACGAATACAACAGTGAAATGCTTACTTACAAGCCCTTAACCAACAATGTAGCTTAAAAGAAAATACAGAAAAAAATAAGAATAAGAAATAAAAGTAACAAATAATTAAAGAGCAGCAGTAAAATAACAATAGCGAGGCTATATAGAGGGGGTATCGGTGCAGAGTCAATGTGCGGGGGCACTAGTTAGTCGAGGTAATTGAGATAATATGTACATGAAGGTAGAGTTATTAAAGTGACTATGCATAGATAATAACAGAGTGTAAAAGGGTTTGATTAGACATAGGGGCAGGAAATGTATGTGGAAGCCATTTGATTAGACATTCAGGAGTCTTATGGCTTCGGGGTAGAAGCTGTTTAGAAGCCTCTTGGACCTAGACTTGGCGCTCCGGAAATTTTTAGGGCCTTCTTCTGACACCGCCTGATATAGAGGTCCTGGATGGCAGGAAGCTTGGCCCCAGTGATGTACTGGGCCATTGTGATCTGTTGCCTATGTCAACAGCACTAGGGTTTCATTAAATAGGCCTAGGCACAATACTTTTTAATTGCACATTTAATTAAACTGACACCTAGGCACAATACTTTTTAATTGCACATTTAATTAAACTGACACCTAGGCACAATACTTTTTAATTGCACATTTAAATAAACTGACACCTAGGCACTATACTTTTTAATTGCACATTTAATTAAACTGACACCTAGGCACTATACTTTTGACTTGCACATTTAAATAAACTGACACCTAGGCACTATACTTTTTAATTGCACATTTAATTAAACTGACACCTAGGCACAATACTTTTTAATTGCACATTTAAATAAACTGACACCTAGGCACAATACTTTTTAATTGCACATTTAATTAAACTGACACCTAGGCACTATACTTTTTATTTGCACATTTAATTAAACTGACACCTAGGCACTATACTTTTTAATTGCACATTTAATTAAACTGACACCTAGGCACAATACTTTTTAATTGCACATTTAAATAAACTGACACCTAGGCACAATACTTTTTAATTGCACATTTAATTAAACTGACACCTAGGCACTATACTTTTTAATTGCACATTTAATTAAACTGACACCTAGGCACAATACTTTTTAATTGCACATTTAATTAAACTGACACCTAGGCACTATACTTTTTAATTGCACATTTAAATAAACTGACGCATTTGTTGGTGATGTTCAAAATCAAATCAAATTGTATTTGTCACAAATGCTGAATACAATGACTTTACCGTGGATTGCTTGCTTACGAGCCCTTCCCAATGATGCGGAGTATAAAACGTAATGAATAGTAATGAAAGAGGAATAAAAAACAAGAATGAAGATGTATACAAGGAGTACCAGTACCAGATCAATGTGCAGGGGTACAAGGTATTTGTGGTAGATATGTACAATTGAAGTCGGAGGTTTACAAACATTTAGGTAGGAGTCATTAAAACTCGTTTTTCAACCAATAATTATTTTTGTTTGTTTAACAAACAGCAGTTTTGGCAAGTTGGTTAGGACATCTACTGTGTGCATGGCACAAGCAATTTTTCCAACAATTGTTTACAGACAGATTATTTAACTTATAATTCACTGTATCACAATTCCAGTGGGTCAGAAGTTTACATACACTAACATACACTAAGTTGACTGTGCCTTTAAACAGCTTGGAAAATTCCAGAAAATTATGTCAAGCAACATCTCAAGACATCAGTCAGGAAGTTAAAGCTTGGTCGCAAATGGGTCTTCCGAATGGACAATGACCCCAAGCGTACTTCCAAAGTTGTGGCAAAACGGCTTAAGGACAACAAAATTAAGGTATTGGAGTGGCCATCACAAAGCCCTGACCTCAATCCTATAGAAACTTTGTGGGCAGAACTGAAAAAGCATGTGCGAGCAAGGAGGCCTTCAAACCTGACTCCGTTACACAGCTTTGTCAGGAGGAGTGGGACAAACTTATTGTGGGAAGCTTGTGGAAGGCTACCCAAAACGTTTAACCCAAGTTAAACCATTTTTAAAGGCAATGCTACCAAATACTAATTGAGTGGATGTAAACTTCTGACCCACTGGGAATGTGATGAAAGAAATAAAAGCTTAAACAAATCCTTCTCTCTATTATTCTGACATTTCACATTCTTAAAATAAAGTGGTGATCCTACCTGACCTAAGACAGGGAATTTTTACTAGGATTAAATGTCAGGAATTGTGAAAAACTATGTTTAAATGTATTTGGCTAAGGTGTATGATAACTTCCTACTTCAACTGTACATAAAGGCAGAGTAAAGTGACTAAGCATCAGGATAGATAATAGTAAGAGTAAGAAGAAATAACAGAGTAGCAGCAGCATATGATGTGTGAATGTTTGTGTGTGTTGTGTCAGTATGCGTGTGTGTTATGCCTGTCTCTGTGCATACGTACTGTATGTGTGTGGGTTTTGTGGGAGTGTCAGTGTAGTGTGTGTGAGTATGTATATAATGTGTATACTGTATATAGTCTTGTGAGTGTTCATGTAGGGTCAATGCAGATAGTCCGAGTAACCATTTCATTAACTATTTGACCCACTGGGAATACCACCCACCACTGTGGCCTGTATGCTCTAGTCGGCTGGCCCTCGCTACATGTTCGTCGCCAGACCCACTGGCTCTAGGTCATCTACAAGTCTATGCTAGGTAAAGCTCCGCCTTATCTCCGTTCACTGGTCACGATGGCAAAACCCACCCGTAGCACACGCTCCAGCAGGTGTATCTCGCTGATCATCCCTAAAGCCAAAATCTCATTTGGCCGCCTTTCCTTCCAGTTCTCTGCTGCCTGCGACTGGAACGAATTGCAAAAATCTCTGAAGTTGGAGACTTTTATCTCCCTCACCAACTTTCCATTAAAATGACAAGAAAACATTAATGTTCAAAGAACGTTCTAATGTTTTAAAAGCATAAACACTGTTCTCAGCGTCAAACTCTCTATCCTCTGTCTTGTTAAATGTGTTCAGATGTGTTGGCCACGCCAACTCATTTGCCACACCTGATCTTAATGAGTGTTTGTTTATTTTGAAATGGGGTCTGTTTGAATAGACTAAAATTAACAGCTATGTCGGAGAGAAAAAATGACATGCTAGCTTGAGGTCTTCACAGGTCCAAAAAGTTGGACCAGTTCCAAACTGGACACTGGCTCTTTCCCAATCCGGACTCGATACATTTAAGTTTAAATACACGTTTTAAATATAGAGACCCGTTCCGAATCGACCCAAGCACAACTAATCCCATTCCGTATAGACCTGGTTGAATCCAGACCGGTCAGATCCGAGTGAGGGAAACAGCAGTCATTTTTTTAAACTACTTTATTAGCCGGAGCTGATAAAGCGTGAGAGGAGGGTGAGAGAGGTGCCGCTCAAAAGCAGGCTGGGGTGGGGCCATACTGTGAGCGAGTGACACATGGAGCAGGGAGGATTAGATATCTCCTAATTTAACCCATTGCCGCTATGATGATTTATGATTGGCCAACAACAAGCTACAAGCGCCACGCTCCACTCTCGTGAAAAGCATGAGCAGCAGCATAAATTGTAACATTTCTCTCTCTATTGCAGCTGTCGCGTTCGGATCTGTACTGTTCCTACCGGAAAGGTCAGTTAAAATTACACACCCGTGACAATCATATCAGATCCGACCCAGACGCATGACATTATTTCGAATTCTGTATCTGAACCTGCTCAGGTCTCGGGTATTCGGGTACAGGTGAATCCGTAAAGACCTCTAATGCTAGCTCCATCCTGGTGGCTCAGTGGACTAATTCCATAGATCGAGAACAGAAGGTAATCCGTTAGAATCTCACTGATGCCGTGCCACGATAAAAAATAAATGTGTTTACATGATTAATGCCTAAGTAAGTGAATTTCCATGTGTTCTATCTGTGCTTCAAAACTGTTAACCCAAACTAAGCTAGCAGTGTTAGTGGAAGTCTTATTGAAACATATTCTCATAACGTTATTTAATTACCTTCAAATAACATATCATTTATATTCTCAGAACATTAATAAAAACCTCCCAGGAGAACATTCTCAGAACCTCCCTGCAACCTAAACATGTATGTTCCCAGAACAAGGTTCTCAGAAACGTTTAAAAAATATTACGTTTTACCAGTCAGAAAACGTATGGCTTCGTTCCCAGAACGAGCATTTCTGGTATCGAACCCTGATCATGCACGTGCTGAGCTAAATCTGAGGCATTAGTTCTGGGAGCTAACATGAGTCATCAGCTCTGGTGAGTGTAGTAGTTACCAAACCATTCCCAGCTACACAATATTACTATTGTTTCTCTGCTGTCTCTCTCTCTCTCTCTAGGTGATCCAGCAGGCCATCCACAGCAGGCCCCAGACCATGGCAGCTCAGTACCTGCAGCAGATGTACGCGGCCCAGCAGCAACACATCATCCTGCAGACAGCTGCGCTGCAGCAGCAACAGCCTTACAGTAGCAGCCAGTCCCCCTCCTTACCCTCTGCTGCCAACAACACGGTGCCCCAGTCAACTGGTACCTCTGTAAGTTTAGCACTCTGGTATCAAGACTACCAAGACTACCAATCCCTAGTAAGACCACTGCAATTCTGTCTGTCTCCAGATCACCCTCCCAGCCTCTCCAGTAACTGGCCAGCTGATTGGTCATTCTCAGAGTTCCAGCTCCACCACAGGCACGATTACCCAGCAGGCCATGCTCCTGGGGAATTGCTCTGCTTCCTGTAACCAAGCCCAGATGTACCTTCGCACCCAGATGGTACCTACCTTCTATCTCTTGTTGTAACAGCTTTGTAGCGTATGATAAACTATCTCCTTGCCCAAAGATCATGGGAAGTAAAAAATAAGTAAGCATGCCAAGTTCTCTGTCTCCTTTTCCATTGATGTTTTCCGCTAACTTTTCTACTTATCTTTTCTTTTGCTTCTCTGTCTACTCCCTCTTCTGTCACTCTCTTTTCTCTCTTCTGTCTCTGTAAGTTGATTCTGACCCCTGCGGCCACAGTGGCAGCAGTCCAGTCTGACCTGCCTTCTGTCTGCTGCAGCTCCTCTCAACTCTCCACTTCACAGGTCAGCAACCTCCACCAGGGGCAAAGGTCAAAGGTGAAAGGTTAAGCATTGGCAGGTTTTACATACCTGACAAGCTAACTTTGTTGTCATCATAGGACAGCAAACTCCTGCTGACATGTTATTTATATCCCTGGAGGACAAATAATTTTTATACAAAAAATTTAAGCCTATGCACAGGTCGCTTTGGATAAAGGTATGTGGAGGTATGCTAAGTGGAGTGTATCTGACTTGACTAGGTATGTCATTGCTCGACATGATCAAGTTGCAATTACCTAAATATATATCAGGTATATACAGTAGTGCCCCAGTATGGAACCCTGTGGGACACAACATGATATCCACATTATATTTTTTGATATCAAGCACTTTCTAAGAGACATTGGATGTTAGATTTACATCTATAATGATACTGCATGTCCTCTCCTCTCTCAGGCCCACAGCCTTGCTGTGCAGGCCCATCTCCCAGGGGCTTTGGCCACTGCCCAGAGTGTCCTGTTGAAGCCATTCTCCACCCAGCCCCAGACGCTGGTCTCCTCTCTGCCCAAGATGTCCATCTGTCCCCTGAGGTCCAGTCAGCAATCTGACCCCTCCACAGAAGCCTCTGGCGCTAAGCCTCGGCTGGCTGACATCACCAGGCTAACATCAGCAAACCAGCTTATCGCGCCTGGTAAGTCAGTCACCATGGCATGGTCTCATCTTTTGTGTTCTGTTGGTTCATATCAGTGTTCTTAAATAATACTGATCCTGAGGTAGGCTTTTGTTCCAGCCCAGAGGAGTTTTACAACACACATCAATGTCTCAATCACTTAAGTCTGTTAACATGGTTTTATTTCAACTCCAGTGTTGTACATTCTGTTCCAACCTAGTGCAGGTTTAGACCACCTTCAGGTGTAATAATGTGGTTCTATTTCAGCGTCGTACACTCCTGTCCAGTCCCATGCTGTGGTCAGGCACCAGCTGCACTGTCCTCCGAGCCATAAGGGGGCACCCCACCAGCTCATCATCCAGCAGACCACAGCAGGATCCCACCGGCAGCTGCACCCTATCGCACTGCGCCTCGCACCCCAAGACACTTCCCCCTCTCTCTTCCCTCTTACCCTCCAGCCCCTGGCCACTCCCACCCACACCACCACTGTCCAATCCCAGCCTGGCGATGGCCTTCCAGTCCTCTCCTCTTCCTGTGAGCTGCCCACCCCACCCCCTCCCCAGCAGACAGTGGTAGTATCCTCATCAGCCCCTCCACCTCTTCTGTGTCCCAGCCTGCTCCAGCCCCAGCTCCACCGCCAGCCCAAGCCCCCTACCCTGCGTCTTGGCCCCATCTCCCAGGCGTCTCTCCCCAGGCTGGTCCAGTCTCCACCGGCCTCCCTCCAGAGGTTGTCCCTGCGCTCAGTCCAGGCCCTGGCAGTGCAGTCCACTGGGGTTCAGGTGTCGGAGGAGCTGCCTGTGGCAGAGGCGCCAGTCCAGATGCCTTTTCAGAACCATCACCCCCCCCAGACGTTCCAGAATCTATCCCAGACGTTCCATAATCTCTCCCCACCCCAGACTGTAGCTGTGGACCTGAAGATGCTTCCAGCCACCCTACGCACCCAGACCCCAGAGAGGAGAGAGGAGATGAGAGAGGAGAGGACGACCCCTCCACCCACACTCTCTCCATTGGCTTGTTCAGACAGACTCTGTAAAGACATACAGCTCGCCTTTACAGAGAACTGCACAGGTACACAGCACAATAGCATTTACTTTTTTTTCATTACTTAACATTACCGTTTGCACTATTTTTATACTAAATCGATAAAGCACACTAACATACAGTAACTGCCTCTTTCTTTGCTCGGCTCCATCCTCCAGGCAGGTTGGATTTCCCCTGCGTCCCTCCGCCCAGCCGCACCGTTACCCACTCGTCTCAAGACCCCTCCTCTTACACCAGCTGCTCCCCTCCTCCACTCCTGCCCTCGGCCGCGGTAAGAAGCCCCGGCCAATCCCCCTCAGCCACCCTACCAGGGAGCCCTGAGAGAGCTAGACCTCTCATCCTCACTCACATCATAGAGGGGTTCGTCGTCAGAGAGGCCCTGCAGCCGTTCCTCCCGATATGTCCACTGGTGGGTGTGTTAACCAAGCTCCACAGTGTACACAGGTACTGGTCTCGTTAATTGTCACCAAAGGCACTGAGGCCAGTGTCAGCTCTAAGCCTTTTGGGGGACCTAAGCAAGATTTGGTTGGGGGGGCCCAACCAAATCTTTTCTCTCCACTTGACAGTGGAGAGAAAAATGTACGTTTTAAAGTTCGACTGAGTACCGTTTTTTGGAGTAGGGCCCCCTAGTGGCCGCTTATGTCACTTATGCCTGGAGTCGGCCCTGCGACAGCCCAGCTAGCACATAATGTTCTGAGAACCATTTGTTTCTTAGAGCTTGGTGAGAGCGTGGTTGTCCTTTGGTTATTTTGCATGTTCTCAAATTGTTCTGAGAACGGTAAGAACATTTTCCATAAAAACCACAAGAACTTGAGTAACGTTCTAAGAATGTTAAAAACTTTAGGTCTAGGCATCCCGGTAGCGGAGGGCGTGCAATTCAAATAAATAAATAATCATAAAAATTATGGATATTAAACATTTTAGGTACATACAAGTGTCTTATAACGGTTGAAAGCTTAAATTCTTGTAAATCTAACTGCACTTTCGGATTTACAGTAGCCATTACAGCGAAAGCATGCCATGCGATTGTTTGAGGACGGCGTCCCACACAAAATTATTTTTCCACTGGCACAGGTTTCATAAATTCACAAATAGCAATTAAATATTCACTTCACGGTGAGCATAGAAACTTGGTGAGCATAGGTTTGGCATAATGGGCAGTTGGCCCCGAACAAGATGGCGTCTAGGCCTCAACGGCTTTTGAGTTATGGCCATTTTTCTGGGATTAAAGGTCCAAAATGAAAATAGAGCAATAATTTTTCCGCTTCACATCAAAGTAAAGGAACCTACGGTGTCAGTAAAAAAAGAACCAGCCATTTATCTATCGTCATTTAGGAGAAATCGTACAATGTCAAATTGGTGATGTTCAAAAATATATATATATTTTTTAAAACCGTTACAGATCCAGTTGCAGCGTGTTCATACGAATCTTTTTAAAGTGTGCTTCGGAGCTCTGCGAGATTTCTGTGATTTTCTGAAATAACACACACTCACTAAACCCTCCGTAAATAAGTCAGTTCTTAACAGACTTAAAACTCAAAATTCTATAATTACCTACCCCAAGGAGGATATGTGTTCACTTTCAGCTTCCTGTGTAAACAAGAAGTGCCTTAAAATGGTGTCATAGGTGCTGTTTCGAAGGGTTAAAAAGGTCAGATCTTTCCAAAACTTCATATGTGTGATTAAGCAACCCCCATGAACTGTAAGTCAGTCATTTCTCCCAACAGATGTCAAAGAAAAGCTCCCTCACACACACACACACACACACACACACACACACAGCAAGGATGGAGTGACAAAGTGCGGTGCTTGAAGACACACAGAGCCTGCAATGGCATTTCCATGTTCTCTAGGCCGTGCCGAGTTCAACGAGATGCCCCGCTTGACCGTAGCTCGCTATGAGTGCAGCAACCGTGAAAAAAGTAGGGCCAAAATTAAGCCTGGTCCTAAATGTCTTTCGCTTTTGGTTGACAGTGAGAGAACCGTTAGGGTGAGAAGCACAATTCGACCTCAGGTATGTTCCTGAGGTCCTCCCGATCTGTGCCAAGCCTAACCTTGACCGTGTGGCATTAACCCTTAACAGTTAATCAGGGTTTTTTGATCTCACAGATTACAATGACATCTCTCCCCATAGGAATACATTGCCTGCTCCTCTAAAGTCAACCTGAAGCCTATGTGGGTTATGAATGCCTTATGAACCTGTCTTCAATGACAGTCCATCAGGACACTGAGGTCTACCTGTGTCAATTCTAAGCTTCCTGAAGCAACCGGAAGTGGTTCAAATCACCCTAAACGTGTTTTTCCATACCCAACCAGCAGTTTGTGATAAATAGTGCATCCAACCCTGTGTAAATTGGTCAGTTATTAATGTAAACACTTAAAACTCAGGATTCTGTAAAGGCTTACCCCAATCAGGATATGAGTTGACTTATAGCTTCCTGTGCCAACCGGAAGTGCCTTATATGGTGTTATAGTGGCTGTTTCGAAGGGTTGAAAAGGTCAGATCTTTTCAAAACTTCATATGTATAATTAGGGGACCCCCATGAACTGTAAATCAGTCATTTTTCCCATAAAATTTAAAAGAAAAACTAAATCACACACAGCTTGGAAGGAGGGACATATTGGGGTGCGTAGAGACAGACCGTGCCTGCAATAGTTAACTTTGTTCGAGCTAAAAAAAAGAACTGTCAGACCTAGAGTTCTGAAACTTTTGAAACCTGTTCTAGACCTCAGGTCGATGGTGAGTTACTTGGCTCTAGAAGGTTCTCGGACCGAGAAACAGCCTCGTACATTTGCAATGACTTCAATTCATTTTGACCATTATGAAAATGACGACATTTAGAAAAGTCTCAGACGCAAGACTTGGTGCATTGAAACCGGCTCGGCCCATAGACGGACCCCAATGTTTCTGTCCGATAGCTCATTCAAGGACCCCGTAGCAAGGCATGGAAAAAAGTGTATTTTCAGCACCAATTAGGGTCTTGCTCGGGCACCGAATGACCTATCGAGCCGAAACTCGGGATTTGGGGTCGCCTCACATAGGCCTACACATAATGTCCGAACTGGACCCGCAGCTAGAACGTTGTTGTTCTGTTCTGCCCCTGAACAGGCAGTTAACCCCCTAGGCCGTCATTGAAAATAAGAATTTGTTCTTAACTGACTTGCCTAGTTAAATAAAGGTTAAATAAAAAATTCTCAGAACCTCTGCAACCAACAAGTTTACATTTCCAGTGTCAGAACGTTTAAAAAATGTTCAGTTTTACAGGTCAAGAAAAGTATGGCTTCATTCCCGGAACCAATGAGAAACCAAAAACGTACGTTCCCACATCTTCCAAGAAACCAAATGTGCTAGCTGGGAGAGTAGCTTAGTCCCAGTCACACCTCCCTCACTGTGAGAGCACTGCATCAAGAACCAACAACCTCCCAAATACAAAATGTCCTCTTGAACAAGCAGTCTCCCACTGGTAGTTGATTAGTTACCATTTATGTTCAGCCCTCTATAGTGGTATATGTTGTGTACTGTATGTGATACAGTGGTGTGTTCCTGCTTCAGATGGGCCGTTCCTCTTTGGGGGCGGACCAGCAGGCCACGCTTCCTGAAGCCCGGGAGGTGAGAACCAATGGGGATCCAACACCTGAGATGAGAACCAATAAGGATTCAGCTATAGAATTGAGAACCAATGGGGATCGAGTGCCAGAGGAGAGCCTGATGGATGCTGAGCAGCCAGACAATAACTCAGACATGGATGATACCCCCACCCAGGACGGTCAGTTCTGGTGTGTCTGTGTGTCCGTCCATCTGTCTGTGTGTCTGTCTAACAGCTTGTCATCTCCTGCTGTACTATAGAACCTGCTGCTGAGAGCTTGGTAGATGTGCTGCAGTGTGAGTTCTGTGGGAAGAGGGGCTACGTTCACACCTTCCTCCGATCCAAACGATTCTGCTCCATGACCTGTGTCAAGAGGTGAGTCCTGTAGGGTTGCAACATTTCTGGGGTTTCCAGATATCCCAGTTGGAAGATTCCTGTAGTTCCTGGTTATTCACTCCTGATTCCAGGAACCTCTATTTCTTGAAAAATCTGAATTTTGGAACATTATTCCCGAGCCAGATTAAGCTCCTCAAGCCGACTTGTAGTCAAAAGGCCATGTGTAAATGTTCTCTTCCAGGATCCAGGGGAATCTAGACACCACAACTGGGATGTTTCGAACATTATGGTGTTCTGTGGAATATCTCCCCTGAATGGCTAAACTCCAGAAACTTTTTTATCTACACATCTCATCTCATCTCTCTCTCTCTCTCTCTCTCTCTCTCTCTCTCTCTCTCTCTCTCTCTCTGTCCCCTCCCCACTCCTGTCAGGTTCAATGTGAGCTGTACAAAGCGTCTGAGCGTGTTGAAGGTGGACAAGGCCAGTCGTTGGGGCCACAGACCGATGGGCCGTAGAGGACGTCCCTCGGGGAGGGTCAACGGGGGCACCAGAGAACACTTCCTCCTCAGACAGGTCAGATGTCATAGCCTGGTCCCAGATTTAACATATCTAGCTAACGATCCTATGGTCAATGCCAATCACGACAAGACAGTTTGCAAAACAACACAAACCAGGCAACAGTAAACGTGTTGTCCTCCACGAATGATGAAGCGCCCCGCCTTAACATTTCTGTTAATAACTATCGCTCCTGTCTTAGGACAATCAATTTTGTCACTGCCGGATCTCTATGGCAAGACGCATCATTCACCCAAGTTGTTAAATTCGGGCCAGTGCTGTTTGAGATATTGCGTGTGACTAACAGAGACGGTCTACAGTCCCCTCCCCAATTTCATCATGGGGGACAACAAATCTGAAACCAGGCCAGGTCAATCAGACAGAATTGATATTAACAACTTTGCAATTCTCTGGTCTACTTACAGTATGAAACCCCAAACTGTTATCACTCAGAATATTCCATAGGTAAATGTCTGATTGTAGTCATGTTGGTTGTTCCACTGCAGGTGCAGGGGCCGTACGGCTCTGAAGAGACCCAGAGAACATTGAGGGGGGAAGAGGAGGCTGAGGATGAGCCCCCTGTCCCCATGATCACCAGGCTGCGCCGGCAGGAAGAGAGGGAGAGGGTGCAGGAGAGAGAGAGGGAGCAGGGAAGACAGAGGAAAGACTCATTCATATCCTTTGGTGAACAGACCACAGGAGGACAAGAATGTAGTGACAATCCAACACAGTGGAGCGTGGGTCAAGTCTGCTCCTACATCAACTCTCTACCAGGTATCATGAATATGTCCTACCATGGGACTTAAAGCTGTTGTAACCAATACTGTAATGGATGTAAACTCAGCAAAAAAAGAATTGTCCTCTCACTGTAAACTGTTTATTTTCAGCAAACTTAGCTTGTGTAAATATTTGTATGAACATAAGATTCAATAACTTAGACATAAACTGAACAAGTTCCACAGACATGTGACTAACAGAAATGGAATAATATGTCCCTGAACAAAGGGGGGAGGGGGGGTCAAAATCAAAAGTAACAGTCAGTATCTGGTGTGGCCACCAGCTGCATTAAGTACTGCAGTGCATCTTCTCCTCATGGACTGTACCAGATTTGCCTGTTCTTGCTGTGAGCTGTTTCCCCACTCTTCCACCAAGGCATCTGCAAGTTCCCGGACATTTCTGGGGGGGGGGGAATGGCCCTCACCCTCCGATCCAACAGGTCCCAGAGGTGCTCAATGGGATTGAGATCCGGGCCCTTCGCTGGCCATGGCAGAACACTGACATTCCTGTCTTGCAGGAAATCACGCACAGAACGAGCAGTATGGCTGGTGGCATTGTCTTGCTGGAGGGTCATGTCAGGATGAGCCTGCAGGAAGGGTACCACATGAGGGAGGAGGATGTCTTCCCTGTAACGCACAGCATTGAGATTGCCTGCAATGACACCAAGCTCATGACATATCACCCCAGACCCTCCACCTCCAAATCGATCTCGCTCCAGAGTACAGGACTCTGTGTAACGCTCATTTCTTCAACTTTAAACGCAAATCTGACCATCACCCCGGTGAGACAAAATTGCAACTCCTCAGTGAAGAGCACTTTTTGCCAGTCCTGTTTGATCCAGCGACGGTGAAATTGTGCCCATAGGCGACGGTGTTGCCTGTGATGTCTGGTGAGGACCTGCCTTACAACAGGCCTACAAGCCCTCAGTCCAGCCTCTCTCAGCCTATTGCGGACAGTCTGAGCGTTCCTGGTGTAACTCGGCAGTTGTTGTTGCCATCCTGTACCTTTCCCGCAGGTGTGATGTTCGGATGTACCGATCCTGTGCAGGTGTTGTTACACGTGGTCTGCAACTTCGAGGACGATCAGCTGTCCGTCCTGTCTCCCTGTAGCGCTGTCTTAGGCGTCTCACAGTACGGACATTGTAATGTATTGCCCTGGCCACATCTGCATTCCTCATGCCTCCTTGCAGCATGCCTAAGGCACGTTCACGCATATGAGCAGGGACCCTGGGCATCTTTCTTTTGGTGTTTTTCAGAGTCAGTAGAAAGGCCTCTTTAGTGTCCTAAATTCTCATAACTGTGACCTTAATTGCCTACCAGCTGTTAGTGTCTTAACTACCGTTCCACAGGTGCATGTTAATTAATTGTTTATGGTTCATTGAACAAGCATGGGAAACGGTGTTTAAACCCTTTACAATGAAGATCTGTGTCTTTGAAAGACTGGGTCCTGAAAAAGGGGCGTTTTTATATACAGTATATCTTATACAATTTCACTGGGGCCAGTCGTTTTTCCTGCTCTCCTGGCCCTAAACTCCTCTCTTTCCACCTTCCTGTTCCTCTCCCCCCACTCTCTTCATTCTCCCACCCCTTTAGGTGGGCGGGACATATCAGAGGAGTTCCGTTCCCACGAGATTGACGGCCAGGCCCTCCTATTGCTGACAGAGGACCACCTGATGACAGCGATGAACATCAAACTAGGACCCGCCCTCAAACTCTGTGCCCACATCAACTCTCTGAAGGAACCATAAGCACAGGACAGGGCCCATCTGGTCAAAAATAGGGTACTATATAGGCGATAGAGTGCCATTTGGGATACGAACGAGTGGAGCACCCTTATCAGACTTAGAGGATATGAGATTCTAAGAAATGACACACAAATATACTTGCTCTCTACCTTTTAACTCTTTGAGAAGCAGCGAGTTAACTGTTCATCTGTGTGTCAGTCATCATTCAACACATTAACAACCATCTATCATAGTAGTGATTGTAGCAATAAGGCTCAAGGTGGCCTTTTTTCTGTGTTACATTGTAAGTACTGTACATGCTGTTTAAAGAATTGTATTTAAATGTTTTCAAAATGTTAATCTCTGAAGACCGTTTTCCAAGCCTGGGAGGAGTTGGCATTTAACAATGACTGTGTGTGCCCTTACTGGCACCCTATTCCTTTTATAGTGCGTTACTTTTGACCAGGACCCATAAGGCTCTGGTCAAAAGTAGTGGACTATATAGGGAATAGGGTGCCATTTGGGATGTATCCAGATTGACTGAAGTTGCATATGAGGAAATCCACTTCCAACCCGTGCAGCATAGCAACTGCAAAGCAACCAGGAAGTGCCTTGTGAATTCCAAGGTTGATGAGACATTAGATCAAGAAACATGTTTATTACTGCTATAATAAATACACCAAAATATATATATATACACACATGTAAAGTGTTGGTCCCATGTTTCATGAGCTGAAATAAAAGATCACTGAAATGTTCCATTCACACACAAAGCATATTTCTCTCAAATTCTGTGTACTATTTTGTTTTCATCCCTGTTAGTGAGCATTTCTCCTTTGCCAAGATAATCCAGCCACCTGACAGGTTTGGCATATCAAGAAGCATGATCATTACACAGTTGCAACTTGTGCTGGGGACAAAAGGCCACTCTAAAATGTGCAGTCTCGTCACACAACACAATGTCTCAAGTTTTGAATTTAATGTTAATTTCTCTACCAAAAACCGCCAATGTCGTTTTAGAGATGTCAGTACGTCCAACAAGTGCAGACCACGTTGTGGTAAACCATGGGGTGTTGCGTTTGAGCACACAAACGGACAGAGACAGGGAGGTTCTAGAAAACACCTTTACTGGTCAACATAAAATAGATGTAACAACTAAACTTAGTAGTTGGCTCGGTCCTTCATCTGGGCCGCCTCCTCGTATTCGGTTCTGTGCACCGTTCCCAACTGTTGGTCCACTCCCTGCCTCTCATTTTCTCTCCCACGGTGCTCCCTTTACATGGCCTGCACGACTGGTTGTCACTCTCCCCTAATTGGTGGCATCAGTGTCGTGGTGCCCACCCCGGATACTCCCAGCAGAGGGAGCCAACGTCGCGGCACGTACCTCCCCTCTATCACCAACCCCTGGGGTAGACCTCCGGGATACCACAACGTGTATGGCGTGTGGGTGAGCGGTTTGCTGATGTCAACGTTGTGAACAGAGTGCCCCATGGTGGCGGTGGGATTATGGACAACAAACACAATTATATTTCATCGATGGCAATTTGAATGCAGAGATACCATGAGATCCTGATGCCCATTGTTGTGCGATTCAACCACCGCCTCATGTTTCAGCATAAGCACAGCTGCATGTTGCAAGGATCTGTACACAATTCCTGGAAGCTGAAAATGTCCCAGTTCTTCCATGGCCTGCATACTCACCAGACATGTCACCCATTGAGCATGTTTGGGATACTCTGGATCGACGCGTACACAGCGTGTTCCAGTTCCCGCCAATATCCAGCAACTTCACACAGCCATTGAAGAGGAGTGGGACAACATTCCACAATCAACAGCCTGATCAACTCTATGTGAAGATGTGTCGCGCTGCATGAGGCAAATGGTCACAGCAGATACTGACTGGTTTTCTGATCCACGCCCCTACCTATTTTTTGAAGATATCTGTGACCAACAGATACATATGTGTATTCCCAGTCATGTGAAATCCATAGATTAAGGCCTACTTGACTTAATTTCAATTGACTGATTTCTTTATATGAACTGTTGAAATTGTTGCATATTGCATTGATATTTTTGTTCAGTATTAAATATAATACAAATAAAATCCTTTATCAGACTTGCATGTATTCATTATTGACCTGTCACTGGGTGTCATTGCAAGTAACTGTGTGTGTCCCAAATGGTTCCCTACATAGGGCACTACTTGGGCCCTGACCAAAAAAGTGCACTATAAAGGGAATAGGGTGTCATTTGGGTTTCACTATAGATGAGTTGACATGATTCACATTCAGAATGTTGTATAGCTTGATGTTCTAAAACACTGTCACCAGGAAATGGGTACTTACTAACAAGCTAACCTTACATGACCATAGAATAAGACTGGAACGTTCAAATATGACTATTTATTTAAAAAAGAGCAGACTTTTCCATAGAAAAATAGAGTAGTGTCTTTAATGTCCTGAATTTACAGTTGAACTGTCTAAACGGGTGACCATGTTGGATCAAATACGGTTGCAGTTGGTCTAAAATGAAGTCCCAATTTCAACCAGCGGCGTAAGTCTTTCTGAATGATACGAGGTCCCACCCTCCCAGGAGTTCCGTGTTGAAGCTGTAAATCTTGACCAGTCGATCACAGATTTCAGTTGATTTGACAATGACTTGATAACTCAACGTACACTGCTAGCATGTACAACAGCAGTTGATTGTCCTCAGAGCCACATTTAGAGACCGTTATATATGGTTCTTATTGTCTGCGATAGACCAGTGTCCTGGCCAGAGGGTGTACTTGTATATCAAGCTGCTTCACGGTACAGAAAAAGGCTTCTACCTTACTGGCTGTTCTTGCTTGGACAAGGCTACTTACTTATTTCCTGTCCTATAATGCTTAGAAGCATCATTTGATTAGGACACTGGCATTCTGAGGCTGCATCCGAAATGGCACTATTCAAACTACTTTTGACCAGAACCCTATGGCCCGTTTAGTCTGAGGGTTGGAAGCCAAGTAGGCTGTGTTATGTTCAGTGTGCAGGATGCTGACGGATCGATGCTTTCGTCTTCATCTGCTGCTCGATCATCGCATCAAACTCCTCTCTTTCCCTGAGGAGAGGAAGGAAAGAGAAGAAAGCAGATTTAGACCCAGAAATAAATGTAACGGTGTTAGCCTTTAATTCACTGACCACTTACCTTTTACTCAGACAGGGCCCTTTCAGGTATTTGTCTTCTGCCTTCACCAGTGACAACTCGTCCACTCCAGCTATGGCATAGATAATAGCCTACACAAAAAGACATCACCCTTCAGAATAATAACTCATTTAAGACACACTCTAGCTATTTATGAACTTTTCCTGTTGAAAAACAATAGTAATAAGTATAAAATAAGTGTAAACACACTTAAGGGTAAAACAAAATAGTTTATTTTTTTTGACAACTGCACACTTCAAGGATTAGGGCATTCAAGGAGTTGGTCTGATGTCACCAGCCTTCCTCCTTGCTTGCTTGAGGGACAATAGAGAACAAAATAGGAAAGGCCCACCCCCCCACTTGTGCCTTGTCATACCTGGACCACCTATTGAGAAGTGCCTTTTGTTAAGTAAATCAGGTGTTAAATGAGGTGAAAAGGAGACTGGAGTAGGACTTCTAACATCACTTCCAACAATAAAGAATGGTATTAAAAACAGACAGCAAAGAAAGACACGTGTTTCGATGGACAATAAAGTTGTATTCTATTCTACAGCATTCTGACCTCTGGTAACAGCACGTCCAGTACCAAGCGGATGAGGTCTACATCGGCCAGACAGGGTGCGGTGAGGGGGGCGGTCTCGTACACCCCTCTCAGGTACTGGTACACCTGGTCCAGCTGCTCTTCGTCCTCCAGGTACGTGTCCACAACTGACCGACTGGCTGCCAGGAACCAACGCAGCCACTTAGACTGCTGCTGACCACTGATTACACCCTGGGGTTAGAGAGAGGGTTTATCTTCTACATATAGAGCTACTCAAGTTTGGAGACCATATTACATACAGAGAAAGATGGAAGGAGAGAGAATGGACAGAGAGAGGGGGATGGAGAGAAGATACTGACAGGCAAAGGAGAGGGACGGACAGATGGAGGGAGAAAACAACTGCTATACAGAGTGCCTGGGAGAGAGAGAGAGGCATCGGCATGGTTACTCACTAGAAGGCGTGTCTCCACCCGGCGCTGCCTGACGACGAAGTCCACCAGTTTCTCGTTGGCACGGTTACGTGCAGCCTTGGAACGGTCAGGCAGCAGCTTCCTCCTCCTCTCCTCCTCCTGCCGTTTGCTGCCCTCCTGATCGTCCCCTTCCGGGTCAGAGGTTACATACTGCTCCTCCAGAATTAGCTTACTGGGGAAGGTGAGGTCTGAGGTGCCCCGGGGGTAGCACCTTCTCACTGGGCAGCCTGGGGGAGGGATCATACAGGTAATGTATTGATCCATCTAACCTTTATCTCAGTCACAGAGAACACATTATGTGGTACTAAAGACCTGTTTAAACAGGACAGACAGCATTTGAGATGACTTGTGGGAATGTCACTGTATCAACATCAGAAAACATCAGTGAACGGACATGAACTTACTTATGTCATCAGAAAAGTATTCAATGAAGGAACCGGTGAAGCCGCACCCTGCAAAGACAATACAAACATTAACAACAGTAATGGGGAATATAACACGGAGTATAATCTGGATCAAGGTGCTCATTCTAAGAGAAGTGCAGAATAGTTTACCGATACGGATTCTATAGTCGGCTATCAACGCCAGACACCATTTGATGGCAGCATCATACTTCTCTCTGGCTTTACACTACAGACAACAGGAAACATCAACACAACAGTCACCAGAAATGTTGACAAAATATACACTGAACAAAAACAAAACAATTTCATATATTTTACTGTTACATAAGGAAATCATTCAATTGAAATAAATGCATTAGGCCTTAATCTATGGATTTCACATGACTGGGAATACAGTTAAGCAATATGTTGGTCACAGATACCTTTAAAAAATATATATATAATTGAGCGTGGATCAGAAAACCAGTCAGTATCTGGTGTGACCATTTGCCTCATGCAGCACGACATCTCCTTCGCATAGAGTTGATCAGGCTGTTGATTGTGGCCTGTGGAATGTTGTCCCACTCCTCTTCAATGGCTGTGTGAAGTTGCTGGATATTGGCGGGAACTGGAACACGCTGTCGTACATGTCGATCCAGAGTATCCCAAACATGCTCAATGGGTGACATGTCTGGTGAGTATGCAGGCCATGGAAGAACTGGGACATTTTCAGCTTCCAGGAATTGTGTTCAGATCCTTGCGGCATGGGGCTGTGCATTATCGAGCTGAAACATAAGGTGATGGCGGCATATTGATGGCGGCATATTAAATGCACGACAATGGGCCTCAGGATCTCGTCACGGTATCTCTGTGTATTCAAATTGTCATCGATAAAATGCAATTGTGTTTGTTGTCCGTAGCTTATGCCTGCCCATACCATAACCCCACCGCCAACAAGGAACACTATGTACACAACATAGACATCAGCAAACCGCTCACCCACACGACGCCATAGACGCTGTCTGCCATCTTCCCGGTATAGTTGAAACCATGATTCACCCATGAAGAGCACATTTCTCCAGCCTGCCAGTGGCCATCGAAGTTTCATCAGCTGTCCGGGTGGCTGGTCTCAGATTATCCTGCAGGTGAAGAAGCCAGATGTGGATGTTCTGGGCTGGCGTGGTTACATGTGGTCTGCGGTTGTGAGGCCGGTTGGTCGTACTACCACATTCTCTATAACCACATCGGAAGCGGCTTATGGTAGAGAAATTAACATTAAATTCACTGCTCTGGTGGACATTCCTGCAGTCAGCATGCCAATTGCACGCTTCCTCAAAACTTGAGACATCTACAGCATTGTGTTGTGTGACAAAACTGCACATTTTAGAATGGCCTTTTGTTGTCCCAAAAACAAGGTGCACCTGTGTAATGATGCTGTTTAATCAGGTTCTTGATATGCCACACCTGTCAGGTGGATGGATTATCTTAGCAAAGGATAAATGTTCACTAACAGGGATGTAAACAAATTTGCCCCCAAAAATTGAGAGAAATAAGGTTTTTGTTCAGAGTATATATATATATATATATATATATATATATATATATGATAATGCACAGCCCCATGACTCAAGGATCTGTACAAATATATATTTATATATATAAAAACTGTATCTATATTATATATTAGTTCTGTGGAGTCAGTATTCTTAAGAAACTGTTTTCTTCAGTTACCCTTACCACTAGCTGATCAGCCTCTTCACAGTCAAAAGGCTTCAATGTTTTTAGGGACACAGAAAAGCTTTGAAAGAAACACAAAAAGACAACAGTTAATATTAGAGCGCGGAGGCTAATCGGGCAATGGACACCAGTTACAGCTCATTGGGAATGACTGTGGGAAGGGCTGCACAGAGTTTTGGTTCCTACCCTTTTCGTATCCTCTTTTTGTCAAACAGCAGGTCATCAATAAACACAATGCTGGCCTTCTTCAGCTTACGGTTCACACTCTTCACCTATGGAGTCAAACAGTTTCTAGTTCAGTTACTGATGACTATTCAATATGAGTTTAGTTGAAGCACAGCAATCAATACTCACCATTGCCGGCCAGAAAGGATAGCTTCTAAATTTGCACCAAACACATATTCCTTCCGTTATGGACAGTGGCTCTGAAAAGAGACAAATAACTACGGGTTATTTTAGTTTTAATTAACAACTCAACATAAGCTATAGTACACATGCAGGAAGGCATCATGTCATTAAGGGAGTTAACCAACGCGCTCTCTCTCTAACACACCAAACCACCCCCCACGTGCATCCACATGTGCTTGTTGATTTTGTCTATCCCCACCAGACACATTCATGACACGCAGGTTAAAATACCAAAACCAACTGTGAACCCACTATATTAAATTGGGGACAGGTCGAAACACATGAAACAATGATGGACATTTAGCTAGCTTGTTGCTGCTAGCTCATTTGTCCTGGGAGATAAACATCGGGTTGTCATTTTACCTGAAATGCATATGGTCCTATTTTTTTTTTAGCTGGATCTGTGTATAATTTTGACCCATTTTGAGTCATACAGAAATGTGTGTTGTCTACTCTGACAATTAATCGAGAGATAAAACAGGAAAACTAGTTTGACTCATCTTTCAATCACCCACGTTGGTTAACATGCTTGTGAAAACCAATGAGTAGATGGGAGAGGGGGGACTTGCAGTGCTTCAGGCATCTCAATGTTGACACGCGCCAGCAGTTTGGGTTAAATAATTGAATAACATGTAGGGCCGGGACGATACCAGTATCACAATATTTTTTCCATGGCAAAAATGAAACCACGAAGCAGTCAAACTCTTTGGCCCTTTAAAAACCTGCTTTATGTAAAATATTGTGTGCTATAGTTTGGAAAACAAATAAATGTGACTCTGGATGACAAACATTTTTTCCAACATTAGGGCTGTTTTCCTACAGAAATGAAATATGCTTTGTGTTTTGTTTCCTTGCCACAATACTAATGAGTATCACAATACTGGTATTTCCCGGCCCTAATAACACACGTGTACATTTATTTAGCAATGCTTGCCCACGCAACGTAGCCAGTCTAGTCAGCACATTACTCACTTGTGTTATTTAAGAAACTGGGCAGATCTTCCTCATCGTCTTGCTCTTCCTCCTCTTCAAGAGTCAGTGATGTTACACGGTCTTCCTGTACGCTTAACTCGATGGAGAGGTCTGAGGACAGGGAGGCATCTCCTGTGTCTGTGTCTGGTGAGTCTGACTCCTGCAGCTCAAACCTGGGTCTGGAGCGTGGCTCAGTGCTGGTAGTGTAACCGCTCTGCAGGCCAGCTCCCTCTGCTGTCTGGCCTTTCCTGCTTCTACGTCTGAGTTTGGCTGGGGGGCCTTCCTCAGAGCTGAAGGTCTGGGACCCTCCCTCTGCTGCAGCCTTCACCTTCTTCTTACCACCCTGAGTTTTCACTCCCTTCACTGTAGCCGAGTTCTTTGGCCTAACTCTGGGTCTACCCCGAGGTTTACTACCGGGTAAAGCTAAGTGTGTCTGGGAGAGATTACATTTATTTTTTTAACAATATGTATTAAACATATGAATACTGGGATTTCATTTAAACAGATTGAAATGCAATAGGCAAGAGAGAAGGTTATTTAACTGTGATTACTTTTAAACACTGACCACAATCCTGAGCACTATTCAGTGTTTGACCATTCACCTGACAATGTAATATAGTGTTAAAGGAAAAGGAAGGAGGTGACCTGAGGTTCATGATAACTTGTTTTTGATAAGAGGAAATACAGTGCATTCGGAAAGTATTCAGACCCCTTTCCTTTTCCCACATTTTGTTATTCTAAAATTTATTAAATAAAACATTTTTCCTCAATCTACACTCAATACCTCATAATGACAAAGTGAAAACAGGTTTTAACCTTAAAGGTTAAATAAATAAATGTTTCTAATCAGTGATGAAGATGATAATACAGTACCTTCTCCAGAGGGCTTAGTTCCAACAGCTTCCAGGGGGTGATGGGTGAGGCGTTCTGTGGGCCCAGTCCCAAGTGAGACAGGGAGGCAGAGAGGGGGTTGTCTGTTCCTGTGGAGGATCTGGGGTGAGGGCCTGGCGTGGAGCTAAGAAAGAGCTGCTGCTGGACCCGCTGAGGTCTGCCTCGGACTTTCTTAGGCGTGTTTGGTGAGAAGGGGATGCCAGAAGGGCTGCGAGTAGGAGAGCGGCTACTCTGCAGGCTGGAGGAGAGGTCTGCAGACAGTACAATGAGTGAGGATGGGACATCGGAGTCTACCTTGAGGGTCTGTGATTTTTTTGTATATTTTCTCTTTGGAAGCCCAGTAGAGCTGAATGTGGGAGAGGAAAGGTTGAGGGAGAGGTCTGCAGATAACACAGGGAGTAAGGAGAGGACTCCCGAGTCTACCTTGTGGGTCTTTGATTTCTTAGTATATTTCCTATTTTTTACAGTCTCCTCCTGTGACTGTTTCGTGTCTCGTAACTCTACCTTATGCTTCTGCGATTTTTTGGATGTCTTTTCCCCATTTCTCACAGTCTCATGTGAGTCCTCCTTATGCTTCTGAGATTTTTTTGTGTAGTTCCTCTTTCTCACGGTCTCTTGTGATTGGTCAATCCCTAGTGACTGTTCTACGGTATGGCTTTGTGATTTTTTCGATGCCACCTTGATTACCTTATTCGTCAGCGATTTCATAGATGTATTTTTTCCAGTCTCTGGGGATTGTGACTGGTCAATCTCCTGGGTCTGTGATTTTTTTGTATATTTCCTCTTTTTCACAGTTTCTTGTGAGTGGTCTACCTTGTGGGTTGAAGATATTTTAGACACCTTTTTCCTTTTTGTTACCAACTCTTGTGACTGGTCTAGCTGGTGTGTTGGTGATTTCATAGTTGTCTTTTTCCCATTTCTCACAGTCTCCTTGTCTCCCTTATGGCGCTGTGTTTTTTTGGTATATTTCCTCTTTGTTACCATCTCTTGTGACTGCTCTCCCTTATGGGTTGGAGATATTTTAGAGCCCTTTTTCTTTTTTGTTACAGACTCCTCCTGTGACTGGTCAAACTTAGGGGTCTGAGATTTTTTTGTATATGTCCTCTTTCTCACCGTCTCATGTGACCAGTCTATCTTATGGGTTGGTGATTTTATAGATGTATTTCCCCCATTTCTCACTGTCTCACTCTCCTGTGACTGGTCAGTGTCCCTTGGCTGGCCTACCTTATGGCTCTGTGATTTTTTTGTATATTTCCTTTTTTGCCCAGTCTTTTGTGTCAGGCAATTCTCCTGTCCTACCTTAATAGTCGGTAAGGGTTTAGATGTATTTTCCCCATTTGTCACGGTCTCCTGTGGCTGATCGACCTTATGAATTTGTGATTTTTTTGCCGCCTTTCTCCCATCCGTCAGATTCTGTGGTGACTGGCACAGAGTCCTTTGCTCTTTGGCACATTTACTTATAAATATCCCAGTGGCAGTGATACTACCAGTGGTTAGAACATTAGGGCCTGTTAGGTCTCCTTGTCCAACAGAAGCACTGGAGAGATGGGGCCCATTCTTACTCTGTCCCTTATTGAGGCTCTGTAAGTCCAAGGCAAGGCATGGTGGTTCAAAGGTGGCCTCAGGTGACTGACACCTGTCCTCAGGTATCACAGGTGAGCTGGGTGTCAGTGTCACAGCCTCTGTTTGGTCCTCTGGCTGTAAACATGGATGTGTAGCTGTCGGGGACTGGGCCTGGTGGATATGGTGTTCTGTGTCAGTCTGGGGTTTCTTGTGTTTGCGTGGCCTACCCCTCTTGCGACGTTCACCCTGTGGCTGTGATGCAAAGGTTCCTTTCTCTGCGATCCTCTTTTTTGGGGGTGAAACAAGTGTTTGAGATGGGCAAGAAGGGTTGGTTGAAACAGGTGTTTCAGCTGGGATAGCAGAGCTGGTTCCTTCCCCATCCCCAAAGCAGTGTGTGGGAGACGGAGGGATAACTCCCAGCTGTGCAGTGGCTGTCTGCTGGTCGGCCCAAACCGAGGTCTTCTGTGTGGAAGAGGAAGAACTGTCCTCTGGAGAATTCATGTTCAGGGCCAGGCAAGCTCCAGTGCTTCAGCTCCTCAGGAGGACAAAGCTCATCATCTTGAGCTGTGGTGGAACCATGCAGGATGTGAACAGGTTTATTCTTTGTGTTGATCAAATAAAGCCATGTGAATTTCAGAGAGGGGTGTAATCTTAGGGCTTGTTGTGTGCATCTAAGAAGTTTTTGAGGAAAAATCTGTTCTGCTAACCACAGTTTGTAAATAATTGAAAGTTCTGCTTTGCTAGCTATAACAACATACCTAAACGCTTTTGCGTGTAACTAGCTAGTTGTGGGGATTGTGGGTTTACCATCGACAACAATACCAACAGGTAGGTCAAGTAAATTAACTAGCAACACATCTGTTGTCGACACTCCACTGATCAGTCTCGTGGAAATTTCACAACAAAAATTATCGAATGAGATTACAGACAGTTGCCTAGCTTTGATAACTTTTTGTATTTACTGTACATCCGCATATGCATGCACACCGTGTTTGCTGGTCAAGCAACAGTAGCAAGCTAACGATAATTATATCGCATACTCTGTACTGGCTAATCAGATAGCTAGCTACTGTATCGGATTGCAATTATTATTTCGCTAACAACCCAGCAAGAAATAATAGTAGCATAGAAGGTTCCAAATACTGATTTGTATAAAGATGTATACATACACATAGACACAGCAAGATAGATGGAATACTTTCTTCTACTTGAAAGGTTGCAACAGCGTCTCGTCAGCAACTCTTAAAAAAGTAGTTCCGGGTCACGGAATTTCGAACATTTTCAAAATAAAATTCGCCCACCTAATAGTAGAAAAGTGTCAATAACGTGTAAATAATTGTTTAAACATTAACATTGTTCATATTTAAGTGACATTTGCATTACATTTTGGTTGTAATACATGTTCCAAGGTCAAATAAATTCCCCCAATGCGAATCACTGTATATGGAATACATGTTGGCTTGTAGAGCAAAAAGTATCCTGGGGACGGTACTAAAAGTATTGTAGGGGATAGTCAGTAGTGTCTGTAGAATGTATATATGGTGTCATTTCACGTGGCTCTAAATAATACAGAGTGTTGCTGGCCTTTTACTGTGGTCAAATAGCTTAAAATGGTGTCTAAAATATAAACAAATGATTCTATGTGCAGAGGGAAAAGTGTGGTTGGGAGTACTCAGTAAGGTCTGTATATAAACCACCTTCAAATGACCAGGTGCCATCTATGGTCCTGAAGTCAATGCCTATACACACTAAACTATCAACACTCAAATAACAAACCCATAAGGCAATTTGTTTTTGTCAAAACAAAAATCTAATTTATTTACAATTTAAACATAATCAACATCAACCAGGCTATAGGGACACAGTCACTTCAGTCACCAATTGTATCAAATGTGTCAGTTAAAATTCATGGTCATACTTAATTCATTTCATAAAATGTTTCGGCAAAACATTTATGGTCTAACACACTTTATGATACATTCATTTGTAGCAATCCCTTATCAAATACATACATTCAATTAGTGATGGGCACAAATATGGAAAATCAATATCAGTTGCATTTTCGATTCGATATTGGTATTATATCGGTTCTTAGAAAATACACTGCAACTGTTCACTTTTCTGTGTTGTCCAGAAAACTGCTTGCAGATTGCCCATTGGGCTAAGTGTGTTCCGGTGGTTTAACCCGTTTTAATACAATGGGAAGCCCATCCACAATTGATGACCCATCAGCTGGCACTTAAATAATGCTACAGTACCCAGAATAGTTTTTGCTCTATAAGCCAATGTAACAGTATAGCTTCCGTCCCTCTCCTCGCCCTACCCGGGCTCGAACCAGGGACCCTCTGCACACACAGACAACTGACACCCATGGAGCATCGTTACCCATCGCTCCACAGCGCACCACCGCTAACTAGCTAGCCATTTCGCATCGGTCAATCTGCTCCACCTTATAATATTATGTATCTTATATGGAGTAGTAATTGTCTTTAGTTTTAACATTGTGCACTATGTAAAGCTGCACGAAATAATTGATTTAATGTCATACACAGCGTTTTACCGCAGACTTTTATTGTGAAGGCAAATCGGAAAACCGGAAGTTTTAATGTTTCTACCAGGACACTAATGTTGCTGCCATGACGCTAATGCAACTCTTGAGCCAAAACACAATTTAATATCGTCGTGTTTTGCGCCCTTTGATTCATGGCATATGTAGCACAATACACTGAATTTAGGAACAACGCAATTATATTTTCCTTTATTTCAAGACAAGTTGACAACATTAAATATTTAGGCAGAAAACCAAAATAGGAAAGGAATTAAAAGGAATTTAATATGACTGTAACAAACTAGTGATTAAACATTAGTGTCTGAGACAATAATAAATCAAATAAAAACATAACAATAAGAACAAATCTTATTTACAATGACGGCCTACCGGGGAAGTGCCTTGCTCAGGGGCAGAACGACAGATGTTTACCTTCAGCTCGGTGATTCGATCCGGTAACCTGCTTGGACCCCCCCTGACACTCTTGAGTCGAGGAAATTTCTGGTTCTGACAACCAATCATATCGCCGTCTGTAACTAATAATTTCTCTCGCCAACCAATCCGAGAGGCCAGTGCAACCAACCAGTAACCAAGAATTCACCAATGAGGATAGAGCTATGGCGGGACCTTTAAACTCTCTCCAAGAGGACCATGGAAAATATATATTTTCTTTTAGTTAATTTTATTCGCGAATTATGTTTATTTTCTGAAGTAACGTTAGCTACATTTTTTTGTTTGAGTTTTCATTGATCATCATCATAATCGATCGGAATATCTAGCAGGTAAGATCACTGTGTTAGGCTACAGTAACTAATATGTTAGCACGGTTCGGTTAACAAGATTTAGAGTGTAGCTACGGTAACGCTAACGCGTTAGTAAACTGGTGTTTTAACACTGACACATGTTAACGAAGTAACGTAAATTTAGCTAGTTTAACGTCCGATGACTTAGACCATCAAAATAGTCTGTTAACCTCACTATTTTCATACTAATCTGGAGTTATTATTTTCATTAATGATGACGCTTAGTTGATAGCGATAATAGATAAGTAAAACAAAGGATCGTCTTTTGATGGTGTTTAATCTATTGATCCAATTAAGTTAATAGTTCTACTTTTCAGCCCTTCCAGCCTGTCTTTGAAGTATTTATAGTGATGACTTGCATTTGAAATGATATTACAGGCCTAACGTTACACGGTATGTCTCATGTGATATGATCACCTGTTCTTTGGGGAATGTATCATCAATACATTATTTCTCATGTGGGAAATGTTGTTGTGTTATGATTTCAGGGAGAGATGTATGCCTTCCCAAGGGATGGCAAAGCATTTTGCCTGATGTGGACCATAAGTGGATGTCCAAGGCGTTGTTCAGGTGGTCGGGGAATGGGATTCCAGAGATGGACTTTGCCAGGGTTGACAAAATGTGGTGGGACTGCCCTCCACCACCATCTGCAGCTCAGTAGAGATGGAAAGATACTTTGCCGATCCTCTGCTGCTCTGGATGCCCAGGAAGCTCTGGCAGGTAAAGTTGTATTGCCCACATTCTGTGCAGTAGGAAGGTCATCAGTTGGAACATATGGTTCCTTACACTGTTCCACACGAAATACACTGGTAATGGCAATATAATGTGAATAATAATCTAATGCAGCTTTTATATGTAATACAAACAGCAACACATTTCTCTTTGTGAAATGTTATTATAGAATTATTCCATTCTCAGTCCAGTGTATTCTCATTTATGTAGTTTGTTTCTTTGGGGGAGCTGATAGGTTTGAAGTACCTTTTTGATCAGACTGGTTTGGTGCTGCAGGATCACAAGGCTGCCATTGAGGAACTGGAGACAGGTGATCCTGATGTCCAAGGGGAGGATGATGAGGGCTTTGTGGTGCTTGTGGAATATCAGGACCTGACAGTTCCTGGGCTGGAGACAGCCCTGCCTCTTGTTGGCACCTGTCGTCCTACTCCCACCCCCTCTACCAGCATCCAGTCCACAGCTGCATCAGTCAGCCCCCTGTCCTCCTCTCCTGTACGGGCTACTCCACCACCTGGGCCTCTGTCCTCCACACTTGGGCTCCTCATTCCCCTGTCCTACGTTCCTGTTCGGGCTAACGTTACGCCTTAGTCCATGTACCATGAATGTTCTTTTTAAAGCGTGAATTGGCTCTGGCAGTCAAAACAGCCAAATACTCCATCTAAAGTATTGGGATGGTGAAATGTTTTGTTGTTTCGGCTCTGTACTCCAGCACTTTGGATTTGCAATGATACAAAGTGCAGACTGTCAGCTTTAATTTGAGGGTATTTTCATCCATATTACAGCACTTTTTATTATAGCACTTTTTGTACATAGTCCCCCCATTTAAGAGGAACCAAAAGTATTAAAGTAGTCAAAAGTTTAATATTTGGTCCGTTATTCATAGCACGCAATGATTACATCAAGCTTGTGACTACAAACATTTGCTCTTTGTTTTGGTTGTGTTTGAGATTATTTTGTGCCCAATACAAATTACTGATAAATCATGTATTGTGTCATTTTGGAGTCACTTATTGTAAATAAGAATAGAATAATATGTTTCTAAACACTTCTACATTAATGTGGATGCTACCAGGATTACCGATAGTCCTGATGAATTGTGAAGAATGATTAGTGAGAAAGTTACAGACGCACAAATATCATACCCCTTGTCATACAGCATGTCTTGGGGGTATGTTGAGAGGTAGCTTGTAAGTAAGCATTTCATTGCACTGTTTACACCCCACTGTATTCTGTATATATATGATGATTAAAATTGGATTTGATTTAATTTGATTTGACAGAGAGGATGCTTGCCATTTCAGGAGACGGTTCTAAAAGAGTACACCAGGGCTATATCTCTGGATAAGTTTGGCCAGGAGGGCTGTACTGCCCCGAGTTGGCAACCCAGAAACAAGGCAGTTCAGCCTTCTGAGGAAGAAGACCTTCAAGTAGGTTGTTGAAAATGCTCTGTGGTATGCTGGGTATTTGGTGGCATTGATGAAGAGTGATGCAAAAAAACATGCTGCCAATCAGATTACTTTGTAGTGGTCCCACCATCCAGCATCCAGTCCACACCTCTACCCGCATCCGTCCTCTGCTCCTGTACGGACTACTCCACCACCAGCTGGTTCTCTCTCCGTGGCCTTGACACCTGTGCCCTGCTGGGCCTCTGTTCATGATCTCCACACCTGTGCCCGGCTGGGCCTCTGTTCATGATCTCCACACCTGTGCCCGGCTGGGCCTCTGTTCATGATCTTCACACCTGTGCCAGTCCCGTCCTCTGCTCCTTATGGGCTGGGCATTCTGATGGAGCCAGCGATCAGTCACTCTTCATTTTCAGTTAATTATATATAATTGTAATTATTTGTGTTCAATTGTTTGTCCCTCTGTGGTGTTTATTTAATTAACTGTAATACAGCATCATTTTTCATTGACCTATTACTAAAAAGTATTCTCCCCATACTCTTAATGCACTCTGAGCACAAAAGCCATTAGCTGAATTCTCTAATTACATTTTGTTTTGTTCAATTAATGTCAGTCTTTGAATGCTCCATTGTATAAACTATTTAATGTTCCTGCTTGTGTGCTTTGTGCACTGATTTCAAACAATTCGAGTACATTTGTCATTCTCACGTCTTTCTCCAATTCTGTGTCTTCAATTACTTCCTTGATTTATAATCAAAACAACTCCAACATTACGCTTTCGATGTGAACTTGATATTAAATGTGTAAATTAAACCGTTTCTCTCATTTGAGATGAACAAGATTTAACTCCTGTGGTGTTCAGGCTTAACACATTCTATAAATGTGAGTCCTGAAGAGGGTGAGCGATTTGACGAAAAGAGACAGGTTTTCATAATAAAAAGTTATGGATGATGATGACAGATTTACGGGGTGAGAGGAACGAGGATTGTCGGTTGAAGCCCGATACTTTTCTACTCTCAGATTGTCAGGGTAGGGAAAAGAAAGCATTAAAAAAACATGCAAGGCTAAATACAGCAACCTCGTTGGGATTCGATACAGGGTCGGCATGGGCGAGTATGTTCGTACTTGGTAGAAAATGCCACCTGAATTCGTTACACTTTAATTCCTGGTGTCGCAACCTCGACTGATGAGCTAGATCTTTGGCCCAACGCTCTAACGATTAGGCTACCTGCCGCCCCACATAGGGTTCTGGTCATGGCTGGAAAATGTTACATGTTATTCCATCACAATCATGTCATGAGTGCAATACTGTAGTGTGAAAAATACACGGGGGATTAGAAATGATGCAGAAAATGACATTGATAGAACCCACCATCTATCTGTAATATTAAAGCTGATCTACCCCCAGGAGTGTTTTATCCACAGAGGAATAACACAGACACATGGCAAAGCAGTGCAACATGTTTCCAACCCTACAGAAAAATATAACATATAACAGTACACACAGAGCAAGGTGAAATAAGTATGTGTTAATCACATGAATTAATAAACCCTTCAGATTAACAATGAGGCCCTCATATTTCCTCACAGTCAAAAAGCACTGGATGACAATCCTGAGAGAAAGTAGGAAAAAAACATTAGGACACAGATAAACTAAAGTAATTGCAAACTATTATGCCATGTTGGTTTGATACAAGCCTGCATATATGAGGTTATCAATCATAGTGTGTATGAGCAATAAACAGAAGTGATTCTTGTGGTGAATTACCATTGATCTTGCAACCTCTTCTTTCCCTGTAATACAAAACACAATGTCCTTTTTAAGGTATTTGTTTAGTGGAAATTAAACTGAACAATAACGGGAATGCTGGTGTCTACAGCACAAATACAGTTTTTAGTTTAGTTTTTTGTATTTATATATATTTTTACATATGAGCTGCTGTATACTCACATTTGTGTCATCATATAGTGTTTGCTGGACTCGCAGGCTTTCATTTGACTCATTGCTGCCACCGCCTGGCTATTTGAAGCATCACATGAAGCAGAGCAGGAGTGGGACTGGTGGACAGCTTGGGTGAAGTTGAATCGTAACCACTCAAAATGGTCTACAGTAATAAAAAACGGAACATCTTCTAGTGTCATAAAATAACATTTATAATGTAAGATATGTTGGTTATTCTGTGATCGCTATCACGAGAGTGATATGATTTATGGCCAGGTTAAAAAGGTTAAAAATGTTTTTTTTTTTTTAAATACATGTATTCTTTGATCCAGTAATACCGTACCTCTCTGTAGACTCAGATCTAGGGACATATTTCTCTGTGTGTCTCTGTGCAGGAAAATAGCACTCCTTTGTGCTGTTTCATTCGCAAGCAGCATCGCCTGTGTACAAAGCAAATCTACAGTCACTGACAATCTATATGTTGTTTAAGAATAGATAGTTTTGACCAAAAGTTTTAATGCCAAGGAGTTGTATTCTGAACATGAACAGCATACAATCTATAGTCTATGTATTCTGAACATCAACAGCATACAATCTATAATCTATGTATTCTGAACATGAACAAGGATGTCAAACATGTGAATGTCTAAAATGACATTGGAGGCTACACTCACATTCTCCTGCAGGCTGAGGCTCAGGGACACGTAATTCTCTCTCAGTCTCTCAGCGACAACCTCCATCTCCTGCTGCAGTGTGGTTTGGTTCTCCTGGCTCAGCCTTACAGACTCCAGCAAGGCCTGCTTTTCCTTCTCCCACACAACCTTCGCCCCCTCCATCTTCTCCGTCAGGGACTGTGTAACAGAGTTAAGATTGTACCGGTAAGCTCACAGCAAGCACTGGCTCGAGCTCTTGTACAGACAGTGTACCCTGGTTTGTACCCAGATAGGGAGGGCACTATACTGCTGAACAAGCAGGCACACTGTGGTCCACACCTGTTGGGCTACGTTGCACTGGGACACGCCCTTCATGTGAGGAGAGGTGGCCCACACCACGATAACGATGAGGGAGACCATGGACCACAGGGTCAGCAGTGCCATCACCAGGTTACAGCAGGTCCCGGATGACTTGGAACGAGCCATGGTGTTGAAGGGAGCTGTGGTTGCGCTGGGGATGACAAAGATCATATCCCTTGTCGGTTATGTCTGACAACAGAGACAGACAGCAGTTGTACAAGCTTCAGGCGGAAGGACTCTTTTGTGTCCACTGTGATGGGAAAAAAGTCTCAGAAGTCCAGACAGAAGTTTACACTTGTCTTTATCAACTGAGCCTAACGACTCATGTTACACAGGCTGAAGAAGTACTGTATATTGTAAGGTTTTCCGTTTAACTGTAGAGTCCTCGTTCAACAAAAACACCTCACTTACCTTTGTCCAAATATCCCCTTTAAAACCAATACCCAGTCTTTCACCACATCTTAGTTAGAATGCTTTTATAGAGGAAGAATCCTAGCAGCCTCTCTGTGTTTATTTTATCATGCCAGGACTAGTGTACAGTACACTCCACGCTCATCACTGCACATTCATTCCATCTCACTACTTTTTAAACAAATCCTTTTGTAGAAGGTTGTTCACATGCCAACTACTTGTAGAAATAAGACTACACTTTCCCTGACAAATGGTCTTAGACTCCTATGACATCACAACACCTAGGGATCAAATATATCCCAAATGGCACCCCATTCTGTATCTAGTGCACTACTTTTGACCAGAGCCCATAAGGATTCGATTTTAGCTGGTCAAATGTTTATTAAGTTGTAAGAATCTTTCCCTCAATTACTTTCCACAAGGATTTGATATTAGAAGATCAAATGTTTATTAAGTTATTTCAATGGACACAATAAATATACACAAGGAAAGTTAAGCTACATGTATTTAAGCTTGTTTATTTAAAACACAAACCTGTCTAAAACTGTTCAAACCAATAAATACATACCAATTATACGTTTTGCGTACATTAAAATAATTCAGTGGGAGATAGTTTGGAACACTGCTGTATTCTTAAGTGCAAATGAGAATATTAAACTAGGGAATTACACAGTATATAGGGTTCTATAGTTTTATGGTGAACATGGAATGTGATGCATAGATTTAATGACTAACTCGTGGAATGTCTGAAGTGTGTGGGTTATTATGGTCGTAATGAAAAAATATATATGTTTTATACTTTACATAGTTTAACATCATGCAGATAATTTGGGAATAATCTTATGTACAATAGTTGTACACAAACGGGGCAGTTTCCCAGACACAGATTAAGCCTAGTCCTGGGCTAAAAACCAAATTCAATGGACAACTTCCATTGAGCATGCTTTTATCCAGGAAACTGGCCCAAAGCGTTTTGAGGGACAGCAACTAAGCCTGTATTTTCACTAACATGTCTAGCCATTACTACATATTTGCTTTTGCTTATGTATAGGCAATAGGGTGTTCTATATCCAGGCACAGCGTACAAAGAGCAAAACAGGTTTATACAATCTATATATTTTAAGACTACTCTCTCCTTAGGTAAGACAGCTAATAGTGTTTGCATTTGTTTCATTTGCATCACAGTACAACAAGTCAGCCGAGTGACATATGGTATAGAATAGATAGCCTACTGTCAATAAGATGAAGTACTGAGATCTCCCTATAATACATCGACATGAATTTCCTGTTATTTCTGTGCAATTTGTACTATGTTGTATAACAGTCAGCTGAGAATGATACATGTTATGATTGCGTACTTAAAATTGACATACCAAGCCAGACTAAGGCTGTCACACAGGTGCATATACCATGTATTTCTTCAACTATGGAGCTTAAAACTCTTTAGGAAAATGATTGCCGGTGCAGAATGCCAAATCATAACCAAATATACTGCAAAAACGAACAGCGTATTTTACAATGTGTCAGTACTGCGTATAACAATCAAAATCCTTATCTTCAACATTAAACATTTATTTAGAAAATGTATTATTAAACACGTATTTTGTTGACCAAACTTATTCATAATAAGGACTCTGCGTTGCTAGTTCTCTCCATACAAAGTGATACAGGAGGAGTAACCTTTTTCCCAATCAAATGTGTGTGAGGGGCAGCATGGATTATGATCGGGGGCCCAGCGTTTTCTCTAACCCGAAGAACTCTGGACCCTCATTATGAATCTGATAACAGCTGGTGTAGAATATGTGCCCTGTTCGTGCCACAAACACACAGACAAAGAAGAAGCTGAGAGTGCAGAAACAGAGTAATGTCTGTGATTCCAACAACCACACCAACACCAGAAAAACTCTGAGAGCTGGTGTACATGTACTGTCCTGACTGTACCATACACACACACACAGACACAGACATAGTAGGAAGTAAGCTGAGAACTAGAATAATGTCATTCAGTGATTCCAGCCCCAGCCCGGTAGGACTTTGCCTACCGGCCATGACCAGACCGCCCTAGAAAGAAGAAACTGAAGAGCGTAGATTAAGACTAATGTCAGTGATTCTATGAGAATAATGTCAGTGATTCTAGAAGGCAGGCCAGGCTCAAGACTATTCTACAATCCAAGCTGGAGCCAGGTCTCAGGGCATGACCAGACTGTCTTTCTCCCTCTCTATCCCTCTGACCAGCTCCTCCACCCAGCGCACCTCCGACGCCACCTGCTCCGCCAGGACCTCGTAGCGGTTCTCCAGGCGCCCAAACGTCCTCTTGAGTGTGTTAGCGGCCAGCATGGCGGCGCGGGCATCCTCCTGACTCTGCCTGCGCTGGGCCTGGGTACACTGCAGAGCCTGGCGGATGTGATCCAGGTTGCTGGCGATGCTCTGGTTCTCCTCCTTGTACCAGCCCTCCTTCTCCTCATAGATAGAGAGTAGTGCAGCCACGTCCTCCTGACATGACCTGGAGAAGAGAGGGGGATGTTAGCATGAATGGATAGATGTATTGTTGTACCCAACTAGAACGGCTTTATATGCATTTTTAATAATCCATTGTTTGCCCATTCATTGAATCATCCATCTATCCCTCCGTTTATCCCCCCCTCCTACCTCTGGTTGTGCTCCAGGTCTCTCAGCCCCTCCTCGGCAGCAGCGATCTCCTCCAGCACCTGGGAGAAGCGTTCAAAGTTGACGTAGGTGTTGTTGGGGGGCATGGAGGAGTGGGACTTGATGGTGTACTCCTTTAGACGCGTTGTCTTCAGGCGCCTGCGCTCCGGCTTCTTTCCGCTCTCCTCCTGGCGCACGTTTCGCCTCTTGATCACCTGGGAGGAGAGGGGGTTTAATGGATAGTAGATAAAAGTGTGTGGGGGGTGCTCAATTATTTTGTCTGGCCAAAAACATCAGTATAATGGGTGCTATAAGCCAGCAGTTGCATATATTTGGGGGGGGTATTGATATAGTTTGGGGGATTACTGATATGTGAGGTAACCAGTATGTATGAGGTGGTGAAAGGTACCTACCTTGATCCAGGGATGCTGAAGGCTGTCATCGATGGTCATTCTCTTCCTGGAAGAAGCATTTGTAAATGATTAGAGATGAAAATCAATCTAATTTCTTCCTTACTTTTATGCTTTAGTATTTGCAGTTCTAACATTGGTGCAACAAGGTACAAACCTTTATTTCTTGCTCGGGTCCCTAAGATAACATGCTATTAAAAAAGACAGACAAAGTACATGGTTCTTGTGTATGTTATGTTAAGCATTCCCTGGCATATTCCGTCCAGCGCAAACCAGGCTTACTTGGGATCCTTGACCAGCAGCCGTCTGATGAAGTCCTTGGCCAACTCACTAGTGTTGCTGAAGTACTCCTCGTCAAAGTCATAGTTGACTGCTGAGATGTTGGTCAGAGTCTCCTGCTTGGTCTCCCCCAGGAACGGAGAGGCACCACTCAACCTGAGGACCAACAGACAGCATGGTGAGAACACAATAAGAACACTCAACAGGAGGTAAAACAGTAGTACTGTATCATGTCATTTTTCAGGTCATGGCCAAACGTTATACACAGTAGATTGGCTTTCTTGCTATGTCATCATTTTGACGATGGACTTACTGAGAAATTACGTGTCACTTCTAGAGTTGTCATTTGTAATGCAAAAATGTGTGTAGATTTGAAATAATTGAAAATAACACTTTAATATTGCTCAACTGACTGTATGAAAAGAGACAACCATTATAATGTGAACAAGTACTTACAGAATGTATGTGATAACTCCAATACTCCTGGAGACAAAAGGGACAAAACTTAGTGAGATTTACCCTCAGAGAGAAACAACAGCAACAACAAGAAAACCTTCTCAAAATCTTAAAAAACATTTAACATTTAAATTATCTTAGTCCATTTTACCACATGTCAGCCTCCAGGCCTAGCAGTTCATAGTTGACTATCTCTGGAGCTGTAAAACAAGCAGCATCAACACCAGAATCGCTTTAAAGCTTTAATTCAACCCAGATGGTCATCAAGGACCTCAACAGACCTTCACTAAATAAGATAAATGTCAAGGAATATTTTCCCCATGTGGGCATACCATAACAATAACAGTTCTGGACAGACATTTTATGGATACTGTATGTCTTTCATAGGAATAAGGAATTAATTTTTTCCAAAGGGAATCCAAACCCGAAGAGAAAAGAATCCATTTGAAAATAAAAGCCGTACTAATGCCGTTAAAAAAACTGTTCATGGCTCTTTTGGTCTTGAGCGGTAGAAGAGGGTCTCACCAACAAACTCTGGCGTTCCGAAGATGTTTTTAAACTCATTCCCAGCTTTGATTTGATGAGCGATGCCGAAGTCGATGAGTTTGATCCTGGGGTTGGGAACATTCTTATCCAGCAGCATAATGTTCTCCGGCTGCAACAAAAACAAACAAGCATTCCATAATACAAGTTAGAAGAGAATGGATACAATACAGATGTTTTTAAATATAACAACAACGTCATATGTTGAAAATAAATAACTGACCTGAATGATTATTACTATTATTATAATATCCTAAACAGTATACTATCATGGTACACTACATGACCAAAAGTATGTGGACACCTTCTCGTCAGTGTGAGTGTTGCAATCGTAGACAGAAGATTTTTACCTGCTACAGCACTCTGCAGTCCCGTTCTGTGAGCTTGTGTGGCCTACCACTTTGCAGCTGAGCCGTTGTTGCTCCTAGACGTTTCCACTTCACAACAACAGCCCTTACAGTTGACCAGAGCAGCTCTAGCAGGGCAGAAATCTGACAAACTGCTTGTTGGAAAGATGGCATCCTATGACGGTGCCACGTTGAAAGTCACTGAACTCTTCAGTAAGACCATTCTACTTCCAATGTTTGCATGGGTGATTGCATGGCTGTGTACTCGATTTTATACATCTGTCAGCAACGGGTGTGGCTGAAATAGCCGAATCTACTAATTTGAAGGTGTGTCCACATAATTTTGTACATATAGTGTACGTGTTTAATAAGGATGACTGTTGAAAACACCAGCCTGGATGGTGTTCACTAGGCACTAGAGACAACCTGGACTTAAGAATAAGAAGTGTATTCCATTGCAAAATGTTTTTCGTTGAACATGACCCTGGCTTACCCAGCTCCACAGCCTACAGTCCACTTTGAGATCAAAGTGTGCGATGCGTTTGGATTGCGGCACTGCAGGTTGCAGACCCCGTCCAGGATCTGTGTGTGTGTGTGTGTACCTTGAGGTCAAAGTGAGCTATGCATTTGGAGTGCAGGTAGTGGACCCCATCCAGGATCTGTTTGAGGAACTGTGTGGCAGCTTCCTCTGTTAAAGACTCCTTCTCTGCCAAGAAGTCAAACAGCTCCCCCCCAGACACCCTGAAACACAACATAAACAGATGAATCTCTAAAACAACACACACAACTAGCATCTCAACAGATCCACATCAGGATGTTTTGGGATTTTTCACTTAACAAGAGAGCAGGAACAGAATGTCACACAGGCTAATTTGAACCCAGGTTTGTGGCCGTATGTATAACATGTCTCATAGTATTGTGCTGTTCTAGGATCACGTCCCCATGTCTATGTTTAAATTTTTTTTTTATTGAACCTTTATTTAACTAGGCAAGTCAGTTAAGAACAAAATCTTATTTACAACGACGGCCTAGGAACAGTGGGTTAACTGCCTTGTTCAGGGGAAGAACGACAGATTTTTACCTCGTCAGCTCGGGGATTCTATCTAGCAACCATTCGGTTACTGGCCCAATGCTCTAACCACCAGGCTACCTGCCGCACCTATCTCATGAATTGTGATTTTTAAAGACAAAACTGATCCTAGATCAGAATTTCTACTCTGACATTATTTATGAATATGACCCTGGTATCATCTAGTCTCCCTTACAGCTCCAGGATGAGGATGACGTCGGTCTTGTTCTCGAAGATGTCGTGTAGCGTTATGATGTTGCTGTGCTGGATCTCTCTCAGGATGTTCACCTCCCTCTCGATCTCCTCGCGGCTAACGCCCCGGCGGCTAGACGACAGGCGACGCTTCTTGATGAATTTGGCGGCGTACTCAGAGCCAGAGGGCTTCTCTTTACACTTCCGTACGATGGCAAACTGTCCGCTGAGGGGAGGGGGGAAATGACATCATGAGAATGATGATACAAAGTAAAACATGAACATAGAATACACAGGAAAGAGTGACTGGGCCACAATCAGATAGCTCATCTAGGAAAATCCTGATTTGAAGCAATATACCAATCTTGACTACAGATTGTATAGGCTCGTGTTCAGTGGCTGCATTGCAACACACTGGCTGGCAGGTTCATAACTTTGATGTAATAAGATGAAGACCATTAGCAAATGTAAAGTGGGTGACAAAAAAAATCTAAAATCACCCAACATTTGATTTAGCACATGATAATGCTATAGGAAGAAGAAGGCTGCATTGCAGAGAGTGAATCCGTTCCTAACAGAATGTCTTAGGTTATTGTGTGTCTGCAAATAAATTAATTTTCTGCTCTGCCATTTAATGTATGTCTGCAAGCCCTTTCCCAGGAGTCTAAACAAAAATAAATCCCATGACTGAAACTTAAAAGACGTTCACCAGTGACTTTTGAACTTTTACTGTTCAAAAGTGTATAAGTATAAAAGTATACAGTAAAGTGCACACTAAAGCGTTTTGTTTTTTTAAATTGCAAAATAGTGTTTTTTAGACAACTGCAAATTTCAAGGAGTAGGGCATTCAAGGAGTTGGTTTGATGAGAAGTCGTGATGTCACCAGCCTGTAAGAAAGTCTATGACCATCATGCTTTTAGGGAAAAATTATAATTTTGTACATGTATTTAACTGAGCTTGACCAATCCCAGTCCCTTTTCTTAGGGGGTCCAGGGTCCTCCCTGGGATCATTGTTATGTAGAAGGTCTGATAAGCTTTTTAAAAATGACATTCTACTCCAACATGAATGAAAATAAAATGATGATACCATCTAGAATATAATTTCCACCTCCAGAAATGAGTGAAATAACATATTGGTGAAACATTGAAAAAAAACATTGGACCATGCATATAGCCCATGGTCTATATTATCAGATGTGCTATTAGCAATAGGCATTATCACCTGTTGCCCAACTGATGCAAAATAGTGTCTATAAAATGTACAGGGCTGATTTTAAAATGAACATATTGGTGGGGCAAACTCAATCAACAAAACTCATAGGCATCGAAACCAGTACACTACACTGACTACACATTGAATCACATAAATGAGTTTTGAGCCACAGACAAACGTTATAACATGGCTACTTCCCATATCTTTAGCTCTTATTGCACAGAAGACCACGGTAGTCCAGCAGACTTTTCTAGTGTAAACGAGCTAGTAATCTGTCTGCAATATTCTGTCTGCCTGCCTGTTATAAAGGGCCCCGGTTAACAACATGCAACCGTTCTCTTGCTCAATCTATTGCACACTTCTATCAAAGATATGTATAACTAACCCTTATTTTACATGTGGTTCCATGCCTAATACAGTCTGCCATCAAACATCAACTATAATGCATGTAGCCTATAGGATATTATAGCTAGCCTACGTCAAAACAAATGTTAGCAACTGCTACATGATCCACCACCAACCACTCGACCTGAATCTCATTTTCCAGCATGCTTTATTTTATTGGATGGACATATTTTAAAGTTTAGGTGAATACTGAGCACCAGGCGTTCTATACACATTTCCTTCATAATACTAAAGGTAGAAAATTATTTTCTAGGACATAGCTATGCTACCTAGCTTAAAGACGTGGTAACAGCGTGTGGTAAACAACTAGCTAGCTATAAGGTTGACACATCAGTCCAAAGTTAACGGGCACAAGACGTTGGTTTATCTTTGGCCAATGACAATGAGCCTTATTGGGCGGGAACTTCTACTGTAAACCAATGGAGCACCGAAGAGGGGCTTTCGTCACCCCATAACAGAACCAATCAGTCAATATAATCGAGAACAATCATTGTATCAGGTGCACCCTGCTTTTGCTGGCTAGCTCTCCCAGCAGGTGCTGCGGGGACGTAGTGTCCTCATGAGTGACAGCACCCTGAGCCAATCACGTACAACCAGAGAAGATAAACGACACCTGTACTACCAGTCAAAAGTTTTAGAACACCTCAATTTTTCAATTTTTTATTGGGTTATAGGGTTTATCTGTCTTCCTTTGTTAATGGCCTTTTTCTCGCCATTATGATAGCAATATACTACTTTCTTGCAGTACAATATTGTCCAAATAATGCTTAAGAGGGTGTAGTAACACAGTCTGTTCCAACACTGCTTTTATACAGACAGGGGTTTGTACGGGTTTGTATCAACAAAAGTTGGGAGACCTGTAGGAATTGTTAACATCAACCTTCAAGGCTTAATTTACTTCCATTGCTGCAGATCAGCTGTAAGTTGTTAACCCATTACTTGTTCCCTGAAAAAGGCCTTTAAAAAAAAATATAACTCTGAAATGTAAATTATTTTTTCAGTTTTTGGTAAACTAAACTTTTTTTTAAACCTCTGGCAGTTTACCGCTTACCTTTGTACCATTTCAGGTTATTCACTGGACTTGAACTGCTTAAATTTCTATAAAAAATTGAAAGGTAGGGGTGTTCTAAAGCTTTTGACTGGTAGTGTACACTCAGTACTTTCTCTGTCTGCCCCTCCACCACAGAAAGCACAGAGCGAGGCTGAGACAGCTGCATTTTGGAGATGAAAATGTATCAAAACAAACAGAAACAATGGGAAAGCGACCACATATGCTTTATTAGATAAAGCAATTTTCTAAAATACAATAAAATAGTTTGCCAACTGATTTTTTGTCGTGACATGAAATAACAGAATTGCATGCAAATCTGCAGGAGCCCCACCTACCCCATGTGATGCATCACCACTGAAAATGTACGTAGGCTAACGCATGGCATTTGTCCCTTTACATTTACCCCATTGGACACAACATCCTGATTGTTATTATTAATTAATTATTATTTTTCACTACCCACATTTTTTGTTGTTGTTTCTATTACGAAGTAGGCCTATGTCATTGCCCTTTTAAGAGACCATTGCCCCTTTAAGAGCACTGTTATGCAGCTGCCCCTAACATGCTTGAAACTCCTGTTGTAACTACATTTGTCAAAACATACCACTTGCGCAATTGAAGGAGTAGAGAAATAAATGTGGTAGCAATGGAAAACTGTGATCCCCTCTTTTTTTTTAGGCCAAAACTGCAATCAAATTACATTTGCCAAAAGTGCTTTTAAAAGTGTTCATGTGATTGCATTAGGAATTATTGTGCATTGACTGCTTGCCAGAATACATGTTTCCCTGTAGGCTACACACCACTGTTTGAATTGAGCGCTGCGGTGGTGCGCATTATAGACTATTTAATTCCCTTCATCTGAACGTTGGAGTGTCAGCAACAATCATGCATGTCAGTTCAGTGTACACAGCTTAACAGAGAAAATAAAATACTTAAGAAAACATTTATTTGGGAATATATTTTGTAGAACAGCTTCTCTGTATTAGGCAATGTCACCAGCCCCCCCCCCCATTTTTAAAAATATTGCAGTTCTACATTGATCTCAAAAATAACCTCTCCAGAATCCATATGATGGAAATCCGTCACAGGAGAACATTAACTCCTGCAGTTTCCTGAGCAAACTTAGTCTCCCCTCCTCTCAAAGTAAGTCTAAACCTAGAGGCATGGACAGAAAATAAATGCCCAAATTCCTCACTCCTCCCCAACTCATGGCTGTCCTACCTTATCTGTTGACTGAAACCAGACTGTGGCACTTCTCCTCTCCATAGGATACCTGAGATTTAACAATAACATGTTCTTCCTGCACTCCCCTTTCTCACTCAGTAGATTTCCATACCCTCAGTTCTAATATGGTAACATGAATAAGGATACTTCAAGTTTAGAAGTTAGTACCCAACACAATGATGTCATTCTTCTGCTGCAACACTGTAGCAAAAAACCCTACTTCCATATAAAGCACTATGTTCAAGTAGTGCGCTATGAAGGGAATAGGGTGCCATTTGAGATGAAGTCAGGTTTTAATCCTCTACAAGCACATGACTCATTCTATTGCTCTAGCTCTGTTTAGTTTACAAGGACTTGCTAAAAACAGAGCTTGTATAACAAGGCAGAGTGCAATGCAGTTTAATAAACAGTCCCACAAATACACTGGGGATGTGCCAATGGATGTTTTCCTCCTGCTATGCATTTTCGAGTTAAATAAGTGGTATTATACTGGTATATCAATTATGAGAGTCAAACAACGGATTCTATATTAAAAATATTGTTTGCAGAAATTGTGTTTCACTTCACATGCAAGCGAGAACGAAAAGGTGATAAGAGATCTGTATTATTCTACCACCTCATTGAAAACGTATTCATTAGGAGGCATACTTGATTGAAAATGTCTGATGTGCTGGGTAGGCCAGGTTTAGAGTTTACCTCACTCGCCCTGAATTGCGAACACTACCCACTGATGCACCGGGCAAGCTGAATCAAGTCAAGGCTAGTATCATCCAGCAAAACAGTATCACACAAACACGTCCGATCTTGAAAAAGCAGAAGAATCTGTGCGCTCTCAGATAGTAATAGTAGTTAGCCCTACAGATGTCAGAACTTACCTCCCCAGCTCCTCCCCCATATCGTAGAACACCTCCACATCCTCTTGCCTGAAGCCAGCCATGGGTTGCTGCTGAGAGAAGCTGTCTTGAATCACACTGAAATACAGAAGAGGGGGAACAAAATAGTTTTAGTAACTACCAGAGAAAGAGCACAAAGACCAATATCATAACAATGACAGATGAATGTTGACATGAGCAGAAATGCCTAAATGAACTACAGGATTGATTGTTATAGACATGTTATAGCAACATTAGGCGGCAGTGATAATAAAATCAGCTCAAACAAACACATACAATATGGATTTATGACAGCCCGCACATTCCCCCACCAAAAAGATAATCAAGGACAACAACCACCCGAGCCACTGCCTGTTTACATCGCTACTATCCAAAAGGCGAGGTCAGTACAGGTGCATCAAAGCTGGGACAGAGAGACTGAAAAACAGCTTCTATCTCAAGGCCACCAGACAGCAACCACTAACTCAGAGAGGCTGGTGCCTACATTGAGACCCAATCACTGGCCACTTTAATAAATGGATCACTGGTCACTTTAAACACTTGCCACTTTAAATAATGCCACTTTAATAATGTTTACATATCTTACATTACTCATATCACATGTATATACTGTATTTTATACCAGCTATTGCACCTTGCCTTTGCTGCTCGGCCATCCATATTTGTTTATGTACATATTCTCATTCACCCATTTAGATTTTTGTGTATTAGGTAGTGGTGTGGGAATTGATAGATTACTTGTTAGATATTACTGCACTGTCAGAAACTAGAAGCACAAGTATTTCGCTACACACGCATTAACATCTGCTAACCATGTGTGTGTGACCAATACATTTGATTTGATCCAACAACACCAGCAGTGGCCGTCCATATTTGGCCGAAGTCAACACAGCAGGCTGATGTCGATGCATTAGTCAGTCATACTTACGTCATATTCTTCCACTACCTAGCAGATTAAAGGCTCTCAATGAGGTTTTAACATGACATTAGATAACCATTTGCTAACTTCGGCTATCAAGAAAAAAACATTTAGATTTGTTAAATAGGCAAAACAAAACAAGCAAAACAAATCTTGCAGACTATGTCTGTCCACTTAGTCCCAGAAGAAAATAGCTCACCAGCAAACCTAGCTAAAACACGGGACTGATATGACAATGGGCCAAATCGATAACTATTCATAACATTTAAGCTATAGTAACAATTTGACAAAACTATTACATTGTATCTAGTTAACTTGCTAGCTGCTAACTTACATTAGCCAGTCTTGCTATCCAATTTAGCAATCGCTGCATGCTAGCTGTGCTTGTCAAACACACGGTCGGCATTCGAAGCAAACGCTAACGTTTGTGTAAAATGGCACTTTTATTTTAAAAATGATGTAATTGAATCACAATAGTATAGACAGCTACCTACATTATAACGTTAACTGGCTACGGGTCCCGCATTCGTCTAAGGAGTCAAAGGTGGTTGAAGATAATTACAGCATGTTCAATATCAGGATGGACCATATGGCACGAGGGGCTCCTGGTGACTGGATGGATAGGTATCCCACCAGGCATTCAGCCCATTTTTAAAATAACTTAATTATACATTTCTGCTCCAACTTTCACCATTCCGATATTTGGCGTTCTCAGAATCCAACTTTAAAAAATGTTATTGGTTTAACTCTACAACTAGCGACAGGCAATTCAAATATAGAAATTATTATTGGTTGGTATCTTCCAATCTTATGAATCTTGTCAGTGAATGTAGTATTTCTTCAGCTCCTCTGACAGACCATTGTTCCATTATTCTTTTGTTTTGATAATGACAAAGACATTTTCTAAAGCATATTGAACATTTCATTATTTTATTTGAAAGAATGAGTCATTTTGTTTACAGTCTAAAGCTCTTATCAGAGAGACCTGTCTCGATTCTGCTCTTTCTCCTATTAACAAATGGGAAATGATTAAATTCAGAATTCGATGTCTTGCTGGCTACGGGTCCCGTAGCTACTGGTAAAATGCTAGTTCGGAAAAGATTCATCAAGCTCAAGGATATTATTGTTGATATTAACAGACTGAGCAATAAACTTGATTTAAATGAAAATGAAAAACCAGAGCTTGCTAAAAGCCAACGTGAACGACATATACAACGATAAGGCACATGATGCCTTCATCCATTCAAAGGCCAAATAGATTGAAAAAGGTGAGAAAAAAACATCTTATTTCTTTCATTTGGAGAAAAGTAGGCAGAGTAGGAATAGGATTTAATCCATTCATGTAAATGACACTATATCTGATGATTTTGAAGTGATTAATAAGAAAATACACTTTCTACAGTTCACTATATCAATGTCATCTTTGGGAAGCAACTTGGATTCCTTTTTTGATTCCTTTAATAACTCTGTTTAGCCTATAGAAGAAAGGTTTAAGAAACGGTGATTCTGATGTAGATATTACTGAGTTGGACCAAGCCATTAAACAAATGCCTATAGGTAAATATCCTGGACCGGAATGGTTGTCTCCTGAATTCTATCAACATTTTTGGCCTGATATGAGAGTTATTGCTTTTGGTCTACAAAGAGGGTATTGCTAATGCTATCTTACCTCCTTCTTTGAGACAGGGACTAATAGTTCTTATACCCAAACCAAAGAAGGACTCTCTTTACCTGGACAATTGAAGACCAATCACATTGTTGGCAACTGACAATAAGTTACTAGCCCATGTCTATGTCAATAGGCAGAAACAAGGCCTTGATGATATAATCAGTGAAATTCAATCAGCTTTCATTAAAGGAAGGAGTATTCAGAACCAGGCCCAGCGCCACGAGGCTAACTAATGTTGCATTGCCCCCTTAGTTGGAATATTGTGCCCCCTCAGTTTTGTATCCATATTCTGTCCCACAATCTGCCCCCTCCGTCATGCCCAACCGATTTGTTGTGTATGCTTCATTCATGCACATTTTACCAGTTAAAAATAAACTAATTTTGATTGGCCTTCACAGTAGAAGGGCAAGGTCAATTTGACCATTTAGGTTTACTTTCAAAGTTACGTACTACAAAGAAAAAAAAAGTTTCAGCGCTCAGCCAGATGGAATTGAGCTAATGTTAACATTTAGGTACTGTAGGTACCTGATAGCATGGTGGATATTAGAAAGTGGCTTCGCCAGGGCACAATGGCAGCATCGGATCAAAGAGGCGAGGAGGGGGAGAAGCCTGCCACAGAGGCCAAGGTCGCTGAGCTGACGCTAATCACCGAGGCCAAGGCCGTCGAGCCCAGCAGCAAAGGTACCTGCGCAACCATCTTGCAGCCTGGTGGCATAGGAGGTAATCAACCCGAGGAGGGGCCTGCAGCCGCCAAGACCGAACCTAGCAGCAGCACTGCCAGGTTATTACAAGCACCGACGCCTCCGTTAGTGCCTGACGGCCTAGGTGATGAAGAGCCAGCGGGCATTTTGTAGTGTGTGGTTCAAAGGCAGAGAGTGGCTGGAATATTCCTGCAAGGCAGATGCAGCTTTCTACTATCCTTGTCGAAAATTTTACATCGGCTCCAATGCTAACACCGATAAGGCATTCACCCAAACTGGATATTGTCATGTTCTGACCTTTATTTTCCTTTGTTTTGTCTTTATTTAGTATGGTCAGGGCATGAGTTGGGGTGGGCAGTCTATGTTTTGTGTTTCTATGTTTTTCTATTTCTGTGTTCGGCCTAGTATGGTTCTCAATCAGAGGCAGGTGTTGTTAGTTGTCTCTGATTGAGAATCATACTTAGGTAGCCTGGGTTTCACTGTTGGTTTGTGGGTGTTTGTTTTCGTGTCTGTGTTTGTTCACCACACGGTACTGTTTCGGTTTTGTTCACGGTTATTGTTTTTGTATTAGTGTTCATGTTGAGTTTTTTTCATATTAAAAACATAGACACTTACCACGCCGCATTTTGGTCCGATCCTTGCTACACCTCTTCAGAGGAAGAGGGGGAAAACCTTTACAGATATAATAATGCATGCATTTACAGCATGCCATTGATAGCAACAAGGGACTGGGGAGGCACACATCAAGCAAAGAACATTTGAAATGCATGTTACTTTGGACAGAAAGACAAGCAAGGAATGCACAGGGAGCAGAGATTTCAACACCTGTTAATTCTGCACAGCTTGCAAGAAATCATATGTATTTGGCATCGATTGTGGACATTGTGGAATTTCTTGCTGTTAACGAGCTTCCTCTCGGGAACTTTGGATGCAAGAGGGGAGGCGGTGGACTAATCCTGGCAATGTTAGATTATACACTCAGGAAAGACAAAGAACTTGCCTTAAGCACAATTCCTCACAATGCCACATACACATGTCATGACATCCATAACGAAACATGAGTGAGGTAGTAGGTGATTCATGGTACACACTTAAAGTGTATGGGACTAAAGACCCAACCGGGTGCGAGAACACTTCAATTGTATTCCGTTAAGTGGGCGAAAACAACCGTGTTTGTGAGCGGCTACTGTCAATGGCAACGAGTAAAGAATGTGGTGCTTTATCACTGACTAACTTGGATAGTACTTCCGGCGCCGACAGAGATGGCCGCCTCGCTTCGCGTTCCTAGGAAACTATGCAGTTTTTTGTTTTTTTACGTGTTATTTCTTACACTAGTACCCCAGGTCATCTTAGGTTTCTTTACATACAGCCGAGAAGAACTACTGAATATAAGATCAGCGTCAACTCACCATCAGTACGACCAAGAATATGTTTTTCGCGACGCGGATCCTGTGTTCTGCCTTACAACCAATGTAACCGAGTGGATCACATGCAGCGACCAAAAAAAAAACGACTCAGAAAAAGAGGGAAACGAAGCGGTCTTCTGGTCAGACTCCGGAGACGGGCACATCGTGCACCACTCCCTAGCATTCTTCTTGCCAATGTCCAGTCTCTTGACAACAAGGTTGATGAAATCCGAGCAAGGGTAGCATTCCAGAGGGACATCAGAGACTGTAACGTTCTTTGCTTCACGGAAACATGGCTCACTGGAGAGACGCAATCCGAAGCGGTGCAGCCAGCGGGTTTCTCCACGCATCGCGCCGACAGAAACAAACATCTTTCTGGTAAGAAGACGGGCGGGGGCGTATGCCTTATGACTAACGTGACATGGTGTGATGAAAGAAACATACAGGAACTCAAATCCTTCTGTTCACCTGATTTAGAATTCCTCACAATCAAATGTAGACCGCATTATCTACCAAGAGAATTCTCTTCGATTATAATCACAGCCGTATATATCCCCCCAAGCAGACACATCGATGGCTCTGAACGAACTTTATTTAACTCTCTGCAAACTGGAAACGATTTATCCGGAGGCTGCATTCATTGTAGCTGGGGATTTTAACAAGGCTAATCTGAAAACAAGACTCCCTAAATTTTATCAGCATATCGATTGCGCAACCAGGGGTGGAAAGACCCTGGATCATTGTTACTCTAACTTCCGCGACGCATATAAGGCCCTGCCCCGCCCCCTTTCGGAAAAGCTGACCACGACTCCATTTTGTTGATCCCTGCCTACAGACAGAAACTAAAACAAGAAGCTCCCACGCTGAGGTCTGTCCAACGCTGGTCCGACCAAGCTGACTCCACACTCCAAGACTGCTTCCATCACGTGGACTGGGAGATGTTTCGTATTGCGTCAGACAACAACATTGACGAATACGCTGATACGGTGTGCGAGTTCATTAGAACGTGCGTTGAAGATGTCGTTCCCATAGCAACGATTAAAACATTCCCTAACCAGAAACCGTGGATTGATGGCAGCATTCGTGTGAAACTGAAGGCACAAACCACTGCTTTTAATCAGGGCAAGGTGTCTGGTAACATGACTGAATACAAACAGTGCAGCTATTCCCTCCGCAAGGCTATCAAACAAGCTAAGCGCCAGTACAGAGACAAAGTAGAATCTCAATTCAACGGCTCAGACACAAGAGGTATGTGGCAGGGTCTACAGTCAATCACGGACTACAGGAAGAAACCCAGCCCAGTCACGGACCAGGATGTCTTGCTCCCAGGCAGACTAAATAACTTTTTGCCCGCTTTGAGGACAATACAGTGCCACTGACACGGCCTGCAATGGAAACATGCGGTCTCTCCTTCACTGCAGCCGAAGTGAGTAAGACATTTAAACGTGTTAACCCTCGCAAGGCTGCAGGCCCAGACGGCATCCCCAGCCGCGCCCTCAGAGCATGCGCAGACCAGCTGGCCGGTGTGTTTACGGACATATTCAATCAATCCCTATACCAGTCTGCTGTTCCCACATGCTTCAAGAGGGCCACCATTGTTCCTGTTCCCAAGAAAGCTAAGGTAACTGAGCTAAACGACTACCGCCCGTAGCACTCACATCTGTCATCATGAAGTGCTTTGAGAGACTAGTCAAGGACCATATCACCTCCACCCTACCTGACACCCTTGACCCACTCCAATTTGCTTACCGCCCAAATAGGTCCACAGACGATGCAATCTCAACCACACTGCACACTGCCCTAACCCATCTGGACAAGAGGAATACCTATGTGAGAATGCTGTTCATCGACTACAGCTCGGCATTCAACACCATAGTACCCTCCAAGCTCGTCATCAAGCTCGAGACCCTGGGTCTCGACCCCGCCCTGTGCAACTGGGTACTGGACTTCCTGACGGGCCGCCCCCAGGTGGTGAGGGTAGGCAACAACATCTCCTCCCCGCTGATCCTCAACACTGGGGCCCCACAAGGGTGCGTTCTGAGCCCTCTCCTGTACTCCCTGTTCACCCACGACTGCGTGGCCATGCACGCCTCCAACTCAATCATCAAGTTTGCGGACGACACAACAGTGGTAGGCTTGATCACCAACAACGACGAGACGGCCTACAGAGAGGAGGTGAGGGCCCTCGGAGTGTGGTGTCAGGAAAATAACCTCACACTCAACGTCAACAAAACTAAGGAGATGATTGTGGACTTCAGGAAACACCAGAGGGAACACCCCCATCCACATCGATGGAACAGTAGTGGAGAGGGTAGCAAGTTTTAAGTTCCTCGGCATACACATCACAGACAAACTGAATTGGTCCACTCACACAGACAGCATCGTGAGGAAGGCGCAGCAGCGCGTCTTCAACCTCAGGAGGCTGAAGAAATTCGGCTTGTCACCAAAAGCACTCACAAACTTCTACAGATGCACAATCGAGAGCATCCTGGCGGGCTGTATCACCGCCTGGTATGGCAACTGCACCGCCCTCAACCGTAAGGCTCTCCAGAGGGTAGTGAGGTCTGCACAACGCATCACCGGGGGCAAACTACCTGCCCTCCAGGACACCTACACCACCCGATGCTACAGGAAGGCCATAAAGATCATCAAGGACATCAACCACCCGAGCCACTGCCTGTTCACCCCGCTGCCATCCAGAAGGCGAGGTCAGTACAGGTGCATCAAAGCTGGGACCGAGAGACTGAAAAACAGCTTCTATCTCAAGGCCATCAGACTGTTAAACAGCCACCACTAACATTGAGTGGCTACTGCCAACACACTGTCAATGACACTGACTCTACTCCAGCCACTTTAATCATGGGAATTGATGGGAAATGATGTAAATATATCACTAGCCACTTTAAACAATGCTACCTTATATAATGTTACTTACCCTACATTGTTAATCTCATATGCATACGTTGATACTGTACTCTATATCATCGACTGCATCCTTATGTAATACATGTATCACTAGCCACTTTAACTATGCCACTTGGTTTACATACTTATCTCATATGTATATACTGTACTCGATATCATCTACTGTATCTTGCCTATGCTGCTCTGTACCATCACTCATTCATATATCCTTATGTACATATTCTTTATCCCCTTACACTGTGTATGACAGTAGTTTTTTTTGGAATTGTTAGTTAGATTACTTGCTCGTTATTACTGCATTGTCGGAACTAGAAGCACAAGCATTTCGCTACACTCGCATTAACATCTGCTAACCATGTGTATGTGACAAATAAAATTTGATTTGATTTGATTTGATCCTGTTAACAAATGTTGGCCTTAGCACCGACACGATTCTTAGTCAATGTTATGATGGCGCCAGTGTGATGTCTGGTAACATGGGGGCATGCAAAAGGTAGTGCAGGACAAGCTGAATCGGGAAGTGCCGTATGTGCATTGCTTTAACCACTAGCTGAATTTAGTCATAGTGCACACTATGTGCTCTGAGGGTGCATTGGATGACTTTTTTAATGTGTGTAATTCCATTTACAAGTTTCTCAGGAAACAAACTGTGTCTGCACAATATACAGGAGAAAAACTGAAACGGCTGCTTGAGCAGCGATGGACTGGTCATCTGGCCACGGTGAGTATCATTATAAAATCTCTGGACAGCATCTTCCATCTGCTCAGAGAAATCGAGAGTTCCCCCTGCTACAGTACAGAGGTGCGACCTGAGGCTGTGGGCCTATTGAAAGCTGTTTCCGAGCCGAGCTTCAGATTCATTGCCTTCATGGTTCACGCCTGCTCGATCCCACTAATAAGTTACTTAAGGTTGAAGCAACTGATCTGTACACTGGCATCCAAGTCATCCGCAGTGCCCACAATTGCGTGGAAAAACTGCGACGTGACAGTGAGTTTGATGAGTTATGGGAGAAATACAAGCACACGGACACCCCCACTCCAAGCAAACGGCAAAGAGTAGTGAGTAGTAATCTGAAAGAATATGTGGTCGAAACAACAATGGGCCAGCAAGAAGAGGATAATGAGAGGGAGTGCAAAAGACTGTTTTTCAGCATTCTGGATGCTGTACTGGGAGAAATGTCAGCAAGATTTAACAAACGAAACAGCCAACTTGTTGAGGCCCTGTGTGCCTTACACCCAGAGAATGAAACATTTATGGAAGTGGAAAAAGTGAAACCACTGCTGGACTTAATCTCGACCAGCATTTGGTAGGTCTGGAAGGTGTCGTAAACATCATGGAATACATTCTTGTCTGGGGTGATGACACAAAGCAGCGTGACCAAAGACTGAGATAGCTACTAAACAGACTGAGAAGCATCAACTTGAAACTGAAATAAGGACAAGTGCAAAACCAGAATGACAGAAATTCGCTACATTGGACATGTGTTAAGCAAAAAAGGCCTGAAACTAGACTCCAAAAAGGTCAGGGCAATACAAGAAATGCCAGAGCCAGAGGACAAAGCAGCACTTCAGAGGTTCATGGGAATGTTGCAGTATCTCGCAAAGTTCATCCCAAATCTCTCAGATGTCAGTGCACCACTGAGACAACTGCTGGAAAGAGACTTTTGAAGCTCTGTTCCTGTGAAGACTCCAGTGACACTGAACGTCTCGTTCAGTCTCACTGGAGTCTTCACAGGAACAGATCTTCAAAAGCTTGAAAACACTTGTCAGCAATGCGCCAGTGTTAAAGTACTACGACATAAAAGAAAAACAATGACACTATCTGTGGATGCAAGCTCAGAAGGCTTGGGAGCTGTGATCCTGCAAGATGGTCAGCCAATCACATACGGGTCAAGATCCCTCACAGACTGTCAAAAGAGAGATGTTCAAATTGAAAAAGGGATACTGGCAATAGTGTATGGCTGCGAAAAGTTTTATCAATACCTATATGTAAAACATATCCAGGTGGAAAAGTTTGGCCTTTGGAAACAAAATTCAAGAAGGCGCTCCAGAAAGCACCAGCCAGACTGCAGAGACATCAAATCAAATTGTATTTGTCACATGCACCAAATACAACAGTTGTAGACCTTACCGTGAAATGCTTACTTACAAGCCCTTAACCAACAATGCAGCTAAAGTTTAAAAAAGTAACACAAATGTACATAACAATAATGAGGCTATATACATGAGGGACCGGTACCGATGTCAATGTGCGAGAGTACAGGTTAATCGATGTAAATTGTAAAGTGACTATGCATAGATAATAAACAGCGAGTAGCAGCAGTGTACAAACAAAGGGGGAGGGGGGGTGTCAAAGTAAATAGTCCAGTCGAAAATTGGATTCGTTTAGATGTTCAGCAGTCTTATGGCATGGGGGTAGAAGCTGTTAAGTAGCCCTTTGGTCCTAGAATTGGTGCTCCGTTACCGCTTGCCGTGAGGTAGCAGATTGACTAGTCTATGACTTGGCACCACCTAGTATATAGGTCCTGGATGTCAGGAAGCTTGGCCCCAGTGATGTACTGCGCCAAACCCATTATCCTCTGTAGCGCCTTACGATCAGATGCCGAACAGTTGCCATACATAGGCGGTAATGCAACCAGTTAGGATGCTCTCAATGGTGCAGCTGTAGAACTTTTTGAGGATCTGGGGACCCATGCCAAATCTTTTCAGTCTCCTGAGGTGGAAAAGGTGTTGTCGTGCCCTCTTCACAACTGTCTTGGTGTGTTTTGACCACGCGAGACACGGTAGTGATGACACCACAGGCCTTGTTTATCTCTGCACCAGACAGGATGCTTTTGCCAGCACACTTGGGGTCCAACATGTACGCTGCAGCGTGTGTGGAATTCAGGCAGAAGTCTTCACTCTTTTTGATGGATTTCAGAACTGCAGTTTCCTCTGCTGGGAGCAACAGTGGGCAGGGAGGTATGGATTTCTTCTCTTACATCTGCAAGCAGAGTCTGAACATCAGACAGGATGGCATTGTCTCCCTCAATCCGTGCAATGGCTACTGCTATAGGTTTCAGGAGTTTCATTCAGGCTGTTTACCACTCTCTCCCCAAATACATTATCAAGGAGGATCCTCTTGATGGGGCTGTCCATATCGGCAGACTGTGATATGGCCATTTCTTGGAGAGACTCCTTCCCCTTGGGTGTGATGTCAATGGGTGTGATGCGAGGTTAGGACTCCCCCACTTTAGACCAAGCAGCCTTCATGTTCGCAGCATTGTCTGTCACCAGCGCAAATACCTTCTGTGGTCCAAGGTCATTGATGACTGCCTTCAGCTCCTTTGTAATTTAGAGACCGGTGTGTCTGTTGTCTCTTGTGTCTGTGCTCTTGAGAATACTGGTTGAGGGGTGAAGATGAAGTAGTTAATTATTCCTTGCCCATGAACATTCGACCACCCATCAGAGATGATTGCAATACAGTCTGCTTTCACTATGATTTGCTTGATCTTCGCTTGAACTCTGTTGAACTCTGCATCCAGCAAATGAGTAGATAATACTTGCCTGGTTAGAGGGGTGTATGCTGGGCGAAGAACATTCAGAAATCTCTTCCAATACACATTGCATGTGAGCATCAGATGTGAACCAGTTGCATACACAGGTTGAGCAAGACATTCATCAGCATTTCTCTGAGTACGTTCCTCCATTTTGTGAAAAAAAACTTCAGATTCCAGGAGGACTATGAGCTGTTGCTATCGATAAGGTGTCTGATTCATAATTTTCACCTCGAATAGAAGTAATAGGACTTTTGTCAGAGGTTGCTTGTGTAACAGTATAGCTTCCGTCCCTCTTCTCGCCCCTACCTGGGCTCAAACCAGGGACCCTCTGCACACATCGACAAAAGCCACCCTCGGAGCATCGTTACCCATCACTCCACAAAAGCCGCGGCCCTTGCAGAGCAAGGGGAACAACTACTTCAAGGTCTCAGAGCGAGTGACGTCACCAATTGAAACGCTATTAGCACCCCGCTAACGAGCTTGCCATTTCACATCGGTTACACTTGTTGGGAGCGCTGAGGGAACTTTATGCACTTGGCCAGATGATTCTGCATCTTTGTTGCATTCTTCACATATTATTTGGCACAGTATTTGCAAATGTACAAAGCTTTTCCTTCTACATTAGCTGCAGTGAAATGTCTCCACACATCAGATAGTGCCGTGGCATTTTCCTGTAAAGATTAGAAAAAAGAGTAAAACAAAAAGAAATACAATTCCATGTACAGATAAATAGTTAAGCAGTTAGATTAAACAACTTCTTTGTAAGATAAATGTTTTAAAATGAAACATGTATGGAAATCCTAGTAAAAATTCCCTGTCTTAGGTCAGTTAGGATCACCACTTTATTTTAAGAATGTGAAATGTCAGAATAATAGTAGAGTGATTTATTTCAGCTTTTATTTCTTTCATCACATTCCCAGTGGGTCAGAAGTTCACATACACTCAATTAGTATTTGGTAGCATTGCCGGTGTATCGTCGGAAGGGCCACAGTGTCTCCCGACCACTCCTATCTCAGCCTCCAGTATTTATGCTGCAATAGTTTGTGTCGGGGGGCTAGGGTCAGTCTGTTATATCTGGAGTATGTCTCCTGTCTTATCCGGTGTCCTGTGTGAGCTTAAGTATGCTCTCTCTAATTCTCTCTCTCTTTCGCGCTCTCTCTCGGAAGACCTAAGCCCTAGGACCATGCCTCAGGACTACCTGGCCTGATGACTCCTTGCTGTCCCCAGTCCACCTGCTTGTGCTGCTGCTCCAGTTTCAACTGTTCTGCCTGCGGCTATGGAACCCTACCGTGTCCACCGGATGTGCTACCTTGTCCCAGACCTGCTATTTTCAACTCTCTAGAGACAGCAGGTGCGGTAGAGCTACTCTAAATGATCGGCAATGAAAAGCCAACTAACATTTACTCCTGAGGTGCTGACATGTTGCACCCTCTACAACCACTGTGATTATTATTATCTGACCCTGCTGGTCATCTATGAACATTTTAACATCTTGGCCATGTTCTGTTATAATCTCCACCCGGCACAGCCAGAAGAGGACTGGCCACCCCTCATAGCCTGGTTCCTCTCTAGGTTTCTTCCTAGGGAGTTTTTCCTAGCCACTGTGCTTCTACACCTGCATTGCTTGCTGTTTGGGGTTTCAGGCTGGGTTTCTGTACATCAGCTGATGTAAGAAGGGCTTTTATAATGAATTGATGAATTTAAGCAAAATTCCTGGGCTTAACTTCCCATGGAAAATTTCCGGAAGAATTCTGGGAATTTACCGGAGAGTTTACGACCCTTTGCAACCCTAGTCCTGGCACCACACTGCCACCTCCCTATAGGCTATCTCATCGTTGTCAGTGATCAGGCTTACCACTGTTGTGTCGTCAGCAAACTTAATGATGGTGTTGGTGTCGTGCTTGGCCATGCAGTCGTGGGTGAACAAGGAGTACAGGAAGGGACGCATCCCTGAGGGGCCCCAGTGTTGAGGATCAGCGTCGCAGATGTGTTTTTAAAAATTTATTTAACCTTTATTTAACTAGGTAAGTAAGTTAAGAATAAATTCTTATTTACAATGACGGCCTACACTGGCCAAATCCGGACGACGCTGTGCCAATTGTGCACTGCCCTATGGGACTTCAAATCACGGCAGGTTGTGATACAGCCTGGATTCGAACCAGGGTGTCTGTAGTGACACCTCTAGCACTGAGATGCAGTGCCTAAAACCGCTGCAGCATTCAGGAACCCACCACCCTGTTGCCTACTCTGACCACCTGGGGGTGGCCCGTCAGGAAGTCCAGGATCCAGTTTCAGAGGGAGGTGATTAGTCCCAGGGCCCTTAGCTTCGTGATGAGCTTCGTGGGCACTATGGCGTTGAACGCTTAGCTGTAGTCAATGAACAGAATTCTCACATAGGTGTTCCTTCTTCCAGGTGGGAAAGGGCAGTGTGGAGTGCTATTAAGTTGAGGTTGCATCATCTGTGGATCTGTTGGGGCGGTATGTGAATTGGAGTATGGTTTCTGGCATGATGGTGTTGCTGTGAGCAGTGACCAGCCTTTCAAAGCACTTTATGGCTACCGACGTGAGTGCTCCAGGGCGGTAATCATTTAGGAAGGTTACCTTCGCTTTCTTGGGCACAGGGACTACGGTGGTCTGCTTGAAACATGTAGGTATTACAGACTCGGTCAGGGAGAGGTTGAAAATGTCAGTGAAGACACTTGCCAGATGGTCTACGCATGCTTTGAGTACACGTCCTGGTAATCCATCTGTCCCCGCGGCTTTGTGAATGTTGACGTGTTTAACGGTCTTGCTCACAACGACTACGGAGAGCGTGATCACACAGTCGTCCGGAACAGCTGGTGCTCTCACGCATGCTTCAGTGTTGCTCGCCTCAAAGAGAGCATAAAAGGCATTTAGCTCGTCTGGTAGGCTCGTGTCACTGGGCATCTACGGTCCTTTGTAGTCCGTTATAGTTTTCAAGCCCTGCCACATCCGTCGAGCGTCAGAGCCAGTGATGTAGAATGCTGATGAGAGTACAGAGATAGTCTACATGTGATATACAAACCAGGAACAGAGGTGCACATCGCTGATGCACTGAGCTGAGCATACCTGAAGGAACAGAGAGAGCAATTGCTGGATGGTGAGCTGGATGTAAACTACATCACTATTTCAGAAGAGAAATTGCAGCAATTCAAAACAGCAATGGAAGAAGATGAAGAGTTAAGACTAGTCACAGTTAAAGGATGGTCAGATACGAGAGGGAAAGTTAAAGAAAATACAGCACTACTGAACCTTCAGAGAGGACTTGACATACTCAGATAGACTGCTGTTCAAAAGTTCAAAACTTGTCGTTCCTCAAATAATGAGAGAAGAAATTATGGAAAAAATCCATGAAGAACACACGGGAATCATAAAATGCAAATGATGTTCTGTTCTGGCCAGGCATGGCTAAACCGATTGAAGATGTGACAAAATGTGAAGTCTGCAACACACATTAAAACAACAACCAAAGAGAGCTGCTCATGTCTCATTCAGTCCCAGAGAGCTTGGGCCAAAGTTGGGAGTGGACCTCTTCCATTACGACACAGAATATCTACTACTTGTGGATAACTACTCAAAATACCCAGAAATCTCACAGCAGTGGTACACCAAGTAAACATATCATTACTAAAGTCGATCTTCTCAAGGCACAGGGTGCCCGACGTTTTGTGCTCCGACAATAGAAGACAGTTGGTGAGTCAAGAAATGTCAGAGTTCTCTACGAGCTGGGAGTTCAATCATGTCACGTCGAGCCCTAGATTTCTAGTCAAACGGCCAAGCTGAGAGAGCAGTTCAGACTGTAAAGAACCTGTTGAAAAAAGCACAAGACATCAACAGAGATCCTTACATAGCTCTCCTTAAGCACAGAAACCCACCTCTGGATGGAGTAGGTCTCTCACCTGCACAACTACTAATGGGAAGAAGGCTGAAGACAAATATTCTGACATCAGAGATTGTTAAAGCCAGGACTCTTATCAGCATGTCAGGCTCTGTCTCACAAGCAGACAACAGAGACAAAATCACTACTTTGACCAAGGCACACGTAAGATTTCGGTCATGAAGGAAGGAGAACGAGTCAGGATCAGACAAGACAACAAATGGTAACCAGCAATTGTACTTGGAAAACATGACCAGCCAAGGTCATACATAGTACAAACACCAAACGAGAGAATCCACAGAAGAAACCGGAGACACACTCCGAGAGAAAGACAGATAAAAAAAGTCTATATTAAGGGAGATGTCATGTATGTACATTTACTTACCTGGAGTGCCTGAAAGTGGCACTGTTACTAATTACATGTGATCGTCTGTACTTGCACTTGACATCTGATAAACATTGTTCTTCTACCTGTATCCCTTCCTCAGTCTACTAATGTACTTCCGGTGCCGACAGAGATGGCCTCTTCGCTTCGCGTTCCTAGGAAACTATGCAGTATTTACTTTTTTTTACGTGTTATTTCTTACATTGGTACCCCAGGTAATCTTAGGTTTCATTACATACAGTCGGGAGGAACTACTGAATATAAGAGCAACATCAACTCACCATCATTACGACCAGGAATATGACTTTCCTGAAGTGGATCCTGTGTTTTGCCTTCCACCCAGGACAATGGATCGGATCCCAGCCGGCGACCCTAAACAATGATGCCGTAAAAGGGGCAAACGAAGCGGTCTTCTGGTCAGGCTCCGGAGACGGGCTCATTGCCCACCACTCCCTAGCATACTACTCGCCAATGTACAGTCTCTTGACAACAAGGTTGATGAAATCCGAGCAAGGGTAGCATTCCAGAGACACATCAGAGACTGTAACATTTTTTGCTTCACGGAAACATGGCTCACTCGAGAGACGCTAACGGAGTCGGTGCAGCCAGCTGGTTTCTTCACGCATCGCGCCGACAGAAACAAGCATCTTTCTGGTAAGAAGCGGGGGGGATGCCTTAATGATTAATGAGACGTGGTGTGATCATAACAACATACAGGAACTCAAGTCCTTCTGTTCACCTGACTTAGAATTCCTCACAATCAAATATCGACCGCATTATCTACCAAGGGAATTCTCTTCGATTATAATCACAGCCATATATATTTCCCTCCAAGCAGACACATCGATGGCCCTGATCTAACTTTATTTGACTCTATGTGTCACGACTCCAACCGAAGGTGTCTCCCCTTCCTGGTCGGGTGGCGCTCAGCGGTCGTCGTCACCGGCCTACTAGCTGCCACTGATTCTTTCCTCCCCCACCTTGTCTGTTTATTGGTTACACCTGTGGTTGATTTGGTGATTAGTTGGGCTTTATTAGCCAGCCGGCCTGCTCTTTGTGCGGGATTGTTTGTGTGACTAGTGTGCACGTTAGAGGTTAAACGTGTTTTCCTGTTCGTGGGTTTTTTGCTGGACTGTTTTACTCCCCGTGTTTGGGGCATTTGTTTTTGTGTGACTGTTTGAGGTTGAAGACAGGTGTCTTTTATACTGATACGTTCAAACAGGTGCCATTAATACAGGTAACGAGTGGAGGACAGAGGAGCCTCTTAAAGAAGAAGTTACAGGTCTGTGAGAGCCAGAAATCTTGCTTGTTTGTAGGTGACCAAATACTTATTTTCCACCATAATTTGCAAATAAATTCATAAAAAATCCTACAATGTGATATTCTGGATTTTTTTTCTCATTTTGTCTGTCATAGTTGAAGTGTACTTATGATGAATATTACGGGCCTCTCTCATCTTTTTAAGTGGGAGAACTTGCACAATTGGTGGCTGACTAAATACTTTTTTGCCCCACTGTAGCTCAGCACTTAATACCATAGTACCCTCCAATCTCATCATCAAGCTCGAGACCGCCCTGTGCAACTGGGTACTGGACTTCCTGACGGGCCACCCCAGGTGATGAGGGTAGGTAACAACATCTCCACCCCGCTGATCCTCAACACTGGGGCCCCACAAGGGTGCGTTCTGAGCCCTCTCCTGTACTCCCTGTTCACCCACAACTGCGTGGCCATGCACGCCTCCAACTCAATCATCAAGTTTGCGGACGACACTACAGTGGTAGGCTTGATTACCAACAACGACGAGACGGCCTATAGTGAGGAAGTGAGGGCCCTCGGAGTGTGGTGTCAGGAAAATAACCTCACACTCAACGTCAACAAAATAAATGATTGTGGACTTCAGGAAACAGCAGAGGGAGCACCTCCCTATCCACATCGATGGAACAGTAGTGGAGAGGGTAGTAAGTTTTAGTTCCTTGGCGTACACATCACGGACAAACTGAATTGGTCCACCCACACAGACAGCGTTGTGAAGAAGGCGCAGCAGCGCCTCATCAACCTCAGGAGGATGAAGAAATTCGGCTTGTCACCAAAAGCACTCACAAACTTCTACAGATGCACAATCGAGAGCATCCTGTCGGGCTGTATCACCGCCTGGTATGGCAACTGCTCCGCCCACAACCGTAAGGCTCTCCAGAGGGTAGTGAGCTTTGCACAACGCATCACCGGGGGCAAACTACCTGCCCTCCAGGACACCTACACCACCCGATATCACAGGAAGGCCATAAAGATCAAAGGACAACAACCACCCGAGCCACTGCCTGTTCACCCCGCTATTATCCAGAAGGCGAGGTCAGTACAGGTGCATCAAAGCAGGGACCGAGAGATTGAAAAACAGCTTCTATCTCAAGGCCATCAGACTGTTAAACAGTCACCACTAACATTGAGTGGCTGCTGCCAACATACTGACGCAACTCCAGCCACTTTAATAATGGAAATTGATGTAAAAATGTATCACTAGCCACTTTATCAATGCCACTTAATATGTTTACATACCCTACATTACTCATCTCATATGTATATACTGTACTCTATATCATCTACTGCATCTTGCCATCTTTATGTAATACATGTATCACTAGCTACTTTAAACTATGCCACTTTTATGTTTACATACCCTACATTACTCATCTCATATGTATATACTGTACTCTATACCATCTACTGCATCTTGCCTCTGCCGTTCTGTATTATCACTCATTCATATATCTTTATCCCTTTACACTTGTGTGTATAAGGTAGTCGTTGTGGAATTGTTAGGTTAGATTACTCGTTGGTTATTACTGCATTGTCGGAACTAGAAGCACAAGCATTTCACTACACTCGCATTAACATCTGCTAACCATGTGTATGTGACAAATAAAATTTGATTTAATATATTACAAAGGTAAAAAGAAAATCCATACACGATAGGGAAAACTAACCTAATCCACCCAAATAAAAATAGTACATTGATAAAAACAAAACAAACTCCCACTTCTTCCTTCAAATTTCCATATGGCTTGTGACAATACTCCATGCAACTCCTCCGCCAAGAAATATTTCAATCCCAGGAACCGCACCCACAATAACATCTATTTTCCTGGACCTTCTCTCCACCTTGGCAGTGCCATTAATCACCATAGTTATAAAGGTGACAATGTCCACCTTCTTAACCTTTGAAATATCTGGGTCCTGCTGGTGAAAGACAACCCCTGTAGTCTGCAGTGAAGGCTTATCCACCACCATGAACTCTTCTGGAACACCATTTGAACACTCAATCAACCCTTTTAAGAACCGCTGCATATGAAACACTCTGGACAGCCCTGATTTTGGCCACCTCATTCTCCTTCACCCTTGTCAGGCATTCCAAAGTAGTTGCTTCATGGTTCCCACCACAATTGCAACATGTCACATTTTCATCAACTAAAACATGACATTATCTTTTCCACAACTTGGACATCTTGGCATCAGTGGCGACCCGTCATCCAGGGCAGGTGGGGCAGCTCCACATTTGTAGAACAAATAATAATATTTTTTGGGCTTGCCTGTTTTACATGTTATTTGGCATTAATACATGTCACATATCAGTTTGCAAACAATGTAAAATATATCTAATTCAGTTAATAAAGCTGCATACACACATGGTCTCTTTTTTGTTTTCTTGAGTTAGACAGCTCCAAAATGCAGATGTTTCAGCCTAGCTCAGTGCTTTCTGTGGTGGTAGGGCGAGCCAGCAAAATCTGGAGCGTTACGCCGTGATTGGCTCAGTGTTGTGTCACTCATGGTGCTGGTGCTTGGCTTGCACGTACAAATTCAGCACACACAACATTCTATAATAGAATTGTGTTATTTGACATGTCAAATTAAAAGCTTATTTAACATGTCAAATAGTGTTAAATGACGTGCATCTTTTTTGACACACAAAGACCTAAACGGTGTTCAATGTGCCTCAACCTAATTCATTTTGCCTACTGTTCTAACTTGGTGGTGCACATATAGTCTATAACCTGTTTTAGAGAAATGTAATCATTGAATATTGTAAGAGCTTCTCATTGTCTGTTTATATTGGGACAGCTTTATGTAGGCCCTAACAGTTTGTGGGCACCGTTTGTCACCGCTATAGTGCAATTAATGTTTAGTCTTGTGGCTTTGCTGGCATGCATCCCACTTGATTTTTTTTGCCCCACCAAGATTTAAATGCTAAAATCGCCACTGCTTGGCATGTGTATGGGTCTGTTTCATTAACCACAATTATTTACTCCAGTTGTGCCCTATGTTCCATTGAGGCTCAAAGACAATGCAAAACACACGAATAAAGAAAATAGTCAATGTATTACATTTGGAACGTAAAAACATAATATGCCATATCGTTCAATCCTGGCCTGACTGGGAAAACAGTAGTAAAAAGTAATAAAACCGTTTTCAGTGTTTACCATCACAGCAACAACAAAAAATCTGCAGTCAGAGACACTTGCCCACCAAAAACAAACATTTAAATCACTATTCTTCAGTTATAAACAAAATACATGCTATCACACCATACCCTGCTAGATCAATATTCAGGTTGGCAAAACCAATTAAATTACAACAAAATGATTTTCCTGATTATAGGGACTCAAAGACGTGTGGGGCTGTAAACATGAAGTACACCTTGGGGAGATGGGACAGGGGAGTATAGGAGTTAATCTCAATTATATTTAATTGAATCCTCACATCCTCCCTCCTTGTCTCCTTCTCAAAGCACGGAGTAAATCTTACATTCGCCACCCTCGGATCTTCTCCAATGCATTTTGCAAAGGAGGCAAGTAGAGGATGCGAGGAATCAAGGAAATACAATTGACATACTCCCCAGGAATTGGACTACTGTGAGGTCAACCGAGAGGAATGAGACTGGCCGACTATCCATCCTGCTGCTGGATGAAGGGGTTGGGGATGGCTTCCATGCCGTCCTGAGGACAGATGAGCACCACGGACGTCCCTCTACAAACCACCAGGCCCAGCTGCCGCGTGTCCTCAGTCAACTTGAACTGGTCGTCAGGATCTGGAAACAACAGAAGGAAGTGACATAACAGGCCAGAGGTCATTGACAGTATGTGCAACTTCACCATGAATGACCCAACACAACCTTCCTTATAAAATTGGCAAAGGATGACCTTTTGGTTTCATTGTCAATTTTTTTTACTGAGGGGCTACATCACATACGTGTTCCATTTAAGTCTGTGGGCAACAGTCTCCTCAAAAACCCAGCAGTGCATTTTTACTTCTGTAGAAGTGATATGAGGTCATACAAGCAAGATTTAGTTTCTACTACATACCCCGCAAGTACTCGATGGTGCTGTCCAATACCAGGTTCAACAAGGGGTCAAACCCCTTCAGGACTCCACTGGCTGAGACAAATACATTTGGATTATTATCTTGAATGGAATCAAGGAGAAGAACACTAGAGAAGAGGATGAGGACTGTGGCCAGTCATGGAACAGCATTTCCACACAGGCAAAAGTTTGTCAGTGTTCTGTTGTGAAAGCTGCATGTTTTCACATAGTAATGAAGAGGACTAAGTAAATGTTATCTTCACTTTCTTTTCAATAGCTAGATCAAAAGGTAAAAACTGTGATTTAGGCCTACCCTCTCGTCCTCCCTGAAACTTCACACGGATTTGTTTATCAATGTACTTTGACAGGTCAAAGATACTCTCTTTCTTCTTCTTCTCTCCTTCCTTGTTTCTGTCCTGGTTTCTGTCCTGAAAGGAAAACATTTTGTATATTTATTTAGCACGCTGCGATGAACCAATCCTGAGTTTGAACCTCACGCTAACAAAGATTTTAACCCACTCCATCTCTCGCTAGTAGTGGTCAGAAGACTAACTATATTGAAAGACACCCATTTTTAATTTGTAAGAACTATAGAACAGATAGTGGACGATATATTAGGTGGTTTAGGATAAGTTTATGCAGGGCCGGTTCCAGACATAAGCGAAATAAACGGTCGCTTAGGGCCCCTGGCTGCTAGAAAAGAAAAAAATTGCAATAAATGGTGATTGTGCCCACTCTGGTCTTGGCACGTGCACTCTAGCCAACAACTGGTGCACTCTATTCAACAACTGGCAGATACAGTACGGGTAGCCTAGTACATGATGACATTATTATGGACATAAGAGCTCAGGGTGGGGGGGGTGGGTCAATTGGGGCTCCCGAGTGGCGCAGCAGTCTAAGGCACTGCATCTCAGTGCTAGAGGCGTCACTACAGACACCTGGTTCGAAACCAGGCTGTATCACAACCGGCCGTGATTGGGAGTCCGATAGAGCGGCGAACAATTGGCACAGCGTTGTCTGGATTTGGCCGGTGTAGTCCGCCATTGTAAATAAGAAATTGTTCTTAACTGACATGCCTAGTTAGATAAAGGTTCATCAAATTTTTCAAAAATCGAATAATAATTATAATTTGGCAGCCAAGCATCGATCATCATGTCACCAGAAGAAGATCATCGATATTTATTGGAAAGGAGTAATTTATTCATTTTAGAGGTATTTGACCCAGTTATGTTAGAGACATGAAGACTTACATACATTGTCAACCTGACAATTTCTAATGATTATTTATCAATTCAATAATGTTTGAATAACAAGTATATTAGGTAAATCTGCAATAATAATTTAAAGTAAAAAGAACCATTAGGTGTAACTACTGATCAAAATGTATTAAGTAGATCTAAATACATTGAGTTATTAAATCAATATTTGCTCATAAAAGCGTTTCCACCGCATTTTCTTGCATAATGTATTTTACTGACACAAAAAGATCCCACCTTGTCTGGAGTGTTTTGTTGACACTTGGAAAGTTTACAGACAAATTAGCTATTTCCTTTAGGCCTGTCATGACATTTTTTTTAATCCAACATGTACTTTACTCGCATAAAAAGGTTAGATGGAAACCTGGTTATTTTCTCTACGCCCCATGGCAAAAAGTGTACTATCGCAGGAAATGAATGTCAAGAAGGGGGCTGTCATGCCAAATAGTGTCCCCCTCTACATCACAATGGGATTCGATGAGCTCTAGATTGTGTTGCTAAGTAAAAAATAAGGTTGTGTTGCAAGGTCTGTTGCTAGAATTTGCAACGTTCTGACCGGATTATGTAATGAACCAAAGTGTCCGTTGCTATGCTGGTTGCTTGGCTCCAATTTACTTCGTAGGTTGCGGGCAGTTCTAATTCTATTTCACCACATAAACGCTCGCACAGTCTGCTCAAAGTTATTACCTCAGAATTGCCAAGAAGTGGCAACCAAATCCAAAAAGGCTAGAGTTTATGGAAGAAATTATCCACTCTGCCATTTTTTTGCATCTACCCTTGGTACATGCAGTCTCCTGAGTTAATGTCTATAATAATGTCTAAGATTTTACTGAGTTGCAGTTCATATAATGAAATCAATTCATTAGGCCCTAATCTATGGATTTCACATGACTGGGAATACAGATACGCATCGGTTGGGTCAGAGATACCTTACAAAAAAAGGTAGGGGCGTAAGAGCCTGATTACGTAATGAACAGTCAGTACACCAGTCAGTATCTGGTGTGACCAACATTTGCCTCATGCAGCGCGACACATCTCCTTCGCATAGAGTTGATCAGGCGGTTGATTGTGGCATGTGGAATGTTGTCTCACTTCTCTTCAATGGCTGTGCGAAGTTGCTGGATATTGGCGGGAACTGGCCCACACTGTCTTACATGTCGATTCAGAGCATCTCAAAACATGCTCAATGGGTGACATGTCTTATGAGTATGCAGGCCATGGAAGAACTGGGACATTTTCAGCTTCCAGGAATTGTGTACAAATCCTTGCAACATGGGGCCGTGCATTAACATGATGGCGGCTACCAAGATCTCGTCACAGTATTTCAGTATCTCTGTGCATTCAAATTGCCATCAATAAAATGCAATTGTGTTCATTGTCCGTAGCTTATGCCTGCCCATACCATAACCCCACCATGGGGCACTTTGTTCAGCAAACTGCTCACCTACAAAATGCCATAAATGCCATCTGTCCGGCACAGTTGAAACCGGGATTCATCCATGAAGAGCACACTTCTCTAGCGTGCCAATGTCCATCGAAGATGAGCATTTGCCCACTGAAGCTTAATTGCAGTCAGGTCAAGACCCGGATGAGGATGACAGGGCATGCAGATGAGCTTCCCTGAGATGGTTTTGTGCAAAACCACAGTTTCATTAGCGTTCCTAGTGGCTGGCCTCGTACGATCCCGCAGGTGAAGAAGTCGGATGTGGAGGTCCTGGGCTGGTGTAGTTACAGATGGTCTGTGGTTGTGAGGCCGGTTGGAGGCACAGCCAAATTCTCTAAAACGACGTTGGTGGTTGGCTTATCAAATCAAATTGTATTTGTCACATGCGCCAAACCTTACCGTGAAATGCTTACTTACAAGACCTTAACCAACAATGCATTTTCAAGAAGAAAAAAGAAGAAAACAAATTCGAATAAAATAACAATAATGAGGCTATATACAGGGGATACCGTACAGGTTAATTTAGGTAACATGTACATGTAGGTAGGGGTAAAGTGACTATGCATAGATAATAAACAGTGAGTAGCTAGTACCGGGAGATAAAGTAACATTCAATTCTCTGGCAACAGCTGTTACCAATTGCACACTCCCTCAAAACATGAGACATCTGTGTCATTGTGGCCTTTTATTGTCCCCAGCACAAGGTGCAGCTGTGTAATGATCATGCTGTTTAATCAACTTCTTGATAATCCATCCACCTAACAGGTGTGGCATATCTTGGCAAAGGAGAAATGCTCCTTAACAGGCAGTGCTTGACTTGGGCGGGAGCTGTTTGAAGGCTGTACCGACACTTCAAATTTTGGGGGAATTGCATACCGGCTCATCTATAAAAAAACAAAAATAGCCTATCACTGGCTCCAGATGCACACACCAAGGCAAAAAAGGTTGATCAAAGCGGAATCTTCATTGAATAGCAATGGAAAGTGGGTATTCATTTCTTGATTCCGCTTAGTTCAAGTTTATTTGCCTCTATTCTGTGAATCTGTGTGTGCCAGTAGGCTTTGAGATTGCGCAGATTGAAAATGTGCCAGCCTGAATGGCATGATGCACTGTTCCAAATTGTCAAATGAGGGTTTGTAAGGTCACGAAAAGTCATGGAAATTAGTTTCATAATTGTTAATGTAATTCATGAAAGCACACTTTAAAAATGATCAATCAATTAAACAACTACATATCAGCCAATATCGGAATGACCCTTCAGTGCAGGTCTATGGTGCTGCTTGTGTGCCAGTGCGAGTGGGCCGTTGCCCGAGGAGAGAGAGCGACATTTCAGAAGCAGGTATAAAATAACGACAGACTAACTAGATCACCAATTCAAAACATAACTAGTAGCATTTGTCTCGCTAGGTAACTATAGCTAAGCATTCATTTCATTGTTGCCTTTCCACCGGCACTGTAGAGCCTAAATACATCTGCACATTTGGAAAGCTGTGATTCTCCTCTATTAAACATTAGCCATGTGATTGCGACAACGTTATATTTTTAAGAGTAGCCTAATTGACAAATAACTTGCTGTGCATAGATCTCCCCAGAAACATTAATATTTCAGCCTTATATATAAACATGTCTAGTTTAGATACCTTGCTTTGAAGTAGCCTACCGTATCCATTTGACCCCTGTTTAATTGAATGAGGGAATCATTTTATAAAAGACAAAAGTATTTGGTTGTAATGTTGAAAAAGCCTGCACACCCAGGAGCTCTCCAGATGGAGGGTTGACCACATGTTAACAGCATGTGACTAACAGTGCAGCTCTACGTGGGGGACTAAGTGCCTCGATGAAGGGCACAGCCACTGTAGAAGTCTACATCACACAGAGCAGCTTTCCAGTGCCAATAATACTTACTTTTTCATGTAGGCTATAATAATAATAATGAACATTTGGTTAGAAGTCATGGAAAATTTGTATAACCCGTTAAGAGTAAATAATCAGGTCTGTCCAGCATAATGTCATTTGTGAATTTCAGTGAACATAGTCTAATGGACCGATTTGGAAAAAGACAGCTCCTGCACTTCTTCCATCCCAAGTCAAGCACTGCTAACAGGGATGTAAAACAATTGTACACAATTTTAGAAATAAGATTTTGGAGCGTATATAACATTTCTGGGATATTTTATTTCAGCTCATGAAACATGGGACCAACACTTAACATGTTGCGTTAAAATGTTTGTTCAGTATAAAAGCCTACCAAATATTCCACAACCTCCTGCAGCCTGTATGAACTGCCCTGTTAGGTTTTTGTAGTAGACGGCCCATCATTCTCAGACAACTTGAGTTCATTTGATGATTATGTTTTTTTTTTTTTTTATGTCTATACGGAATGTTCTTATGTAGTCTAACGTTGCACGTTTTGCTGAATATATTCTCGTCATCTGCAACGTCCCAACGGGGTTCCAAGAGATATTTTTTTTGCTTAGTCGGTTTCATTGACAACACGATGCAATCTAATTAGCACGCTCCCAAATATGTCTACTCTGCCCTCACTTGCTAGTTACCAGAATACTGTTGCTGGATTGAAAGAGACACGTATTTTCAATCGCTAAGTAAATAACATACAATAGTCAATAAATAGTTTACGACGATTTAAAAAAGTTTATGGAAGATATGGTTGACTCACCGCCATTTTTAAACTGTTCCAGCTACGCCTTTCGAACTCCAACCTTTGACCCGGAAGAAGCAAAATAATAAATTTTTAGCTCAGCTGTTTTAAGTTGTTTCTATATACATTAAATCAAATTTAGCCTATTTTAGACCAATTTTAACTCCTCAATGTATTGTAAATCACAAGTTTAGCTAGCATGCGGACAGAAAACACCTGGATTTTATCAAAATAATTTCATTGGCATCGATGTAAACCAATCAAAATGTATGTACCTCGGCGCTGGATCAAAATCAACCAATGATAAACGCATTTGATAATATGGGCGGGAGTTGGCAAAACAGCTGGTGGCCGCACTGTGTGCTGAGCAGTGGGTATCATAAAAATTAATGAATGAACAAAAATGAGCTTTTTGGCCTTAATTTAAGGTTAAGGCATAAGGTTAGCAGTGTAGTTAAGTTTCGGTTTAAAATATGATTTAAAGAAGATACCTTTTAGAAATAGGCGGAGTTTAGCCATACTTAAGATTTTGTGGCTGTGGTAACTAGTCACGACCAGACCGGAGCAGTGCGGGTAATTGGGAGATAACAATAAGCTAAGCAGTATGAAGGCTTCGCTAAACCTGGTTTGGGCAGTTATTTTCCTAAAACAGGTGAGATTGGTCTCATGTCTATTCACCTAATATAATGTGGCCTTAATCTGTAAAACAATCTAAACAGTCAGTACTCGTACTTTTGTCGAGGTAATCAGTGTGTGTAACAGTATAACATTAGACCGTCCCCTCGCCCATACCCGGGCGCGAACCAAGGACCCTCTGCACACATCAACAACAGTCACCCACAAAGCATCGTTACCCACAAAAGCCGCGGCCCTTGCAGAGCCACGGGAACTACTACTTCAAGGTCTCAGAGCAAGTGACGTCACCGATTGAAACGCTATTTAGCGCGCACCACCGCTAACTAAGCTAGTCGTTTCACATCCGTTACATGTGCATGCTAACATACACCAACGATTGAGTACAAATCAAATGTTATTTGTCACATGCGCGGAATACAGCAGGTGTAGGTAGACCTTACCGTGAAATGAGTCCTTTTTTTAACCGACAATGCAGTTAAGGAAATAGAGTTAAGAAGATATTTACTAAATAAACTAAATCAAATCAAAAAGTAACACAAGAAAATTACATAACAATAACGAGGCTATATAAAGGGGCTACCTGTACCGAGTCAATGTGCTGGGATACAGGTTAGTCGAGGTACAGTAGGGCGCTGAGAATATTCGTAGTTACACAGGGCTCGTTTTATTGTGTATTTATTTAACCTTTATTTAACTGGCAAGTCAGTTAGAACAAATGGTTTTTTACAATGAACAGTCCCCTAACCCTGACGATGCTGGGCCAATTCTGTGCTGCCACATGGGAATCCTGATCATGGCCGGTTGTGATACAGCTCGGGATTGAACCCAGGTCTGTAATGACTCCTCTAGCACTGCGATGTAGTGCATTACATGCTGACCACACCGCTTGCATCGTGTGTGCATCAACAAGCGTCTGCGTATCCAGATGCTAAAATAGAACTTGGTTCTATGTGTGACACTTGACATGTGCAAGTCCTGCCTCTCCCATCTCCTCATTGGTTTTTAGGAGCATTTACCCACTTGGGTGATTGAACGATGAACTGAGGTCCACACTCCAGTCCAGTTGGTATTTTTTTTTAAATTTGTATTTTTTATTTCACCTTTATTTAACCAGGTAGGCTAGTTGAGAACAAATTCTCATTTGCAACTGCGACCTGGCCAAGATAAAGCATAGCAGTGTGAACAGACAACACAGAGTTACACATGGAGTAAACAATTAACAAGTCAATAACACAGTAGAAAAAAAAGGGGAGTCTATATACATTGTGTGCAAAAGGCATGAGATGGTAGGCGAATAATTACAATTTTGCAGATTAATAACACTGGAGTGATAAATGATCAGATGGTAATGTACAGGTAGAGATATTGGTGTGCAAAATAGCAGAAAAGTAAATAAATAAAACAGTATGGGGATGAGGTAGGTAAAAATGGGTGGGCTTTTACCGATAAGACTATGTACAGCTGCAGCGATCGGTTAACTGCTCAGATAGCAGATGTTTGAAGTTGGTGAGGGAGATAAAAGTCTCCAACTTCAGCGATTTTTGCAATTCGTTCCAGTCGCAGGCAGCAGAGAACTGGAACGAAAGGCGGCCAAATGAGGTGTTGGCTTTAGGGATGATCAGTGAGATACACCTGCTGGAGCGCGTGCTGCCATCGTGACCAGTGAACTGAGATAAGGCGGAACTTTACCTAGCATGGACTTGTAGATGACCTGGAGCCAGTGGGTCTGGCGACGAATATGTAGCGAGGGCCAGCCGACTAGAGCATACAAGTCGCAGTGGTGGGTGGTATAAGGTGCTTTAGTGACAAAACGGATGGCACTGTGATAAACTGCATCCAGTTTGCTGAGTAGAGTGTTGGAAGCAATTTTGTGGTAATGCACCTTAAAGTTGGTTGCCAACCACCATATAAAACCCAAAGAAGAAGTAGCCAGAAGTTGGAGAGATTACAAGAAACTAACTCAGTTTGATAGTTGAAGTATCGCGGTGGTTTAAGATTAGGCTCAATTTAGATTTTGGCAAAGTTTTAGACTGATCCAATGAACCATTGCATTTCTGTTCAAAATGTTGTATCAAGACTGCCCAAATGTGCCTAATTGGTTTATTAAAATACATTTTCATGTTCATAACTGTGCACTCTCCTCAAACAATAGCATGGTATTCCTTCGCTGTAATAGCTACTGTAAATTGGACTGCAGTTAGATTAACAATAATGTAAGCTTTCTGCCCATATCAGATATGTCTATGTCCTGGGAAATGTTCTTGTTACTTAAAACATCATGCTAATCACATTAGCCCACGTTAGCTCAAACGTCCCGTGTGTGTGGGGGGTGGTTACATTTCTCCAGCCCTATCATCAGCTTTTTACCGAAACAGGGGCGGGGACACACTTTACTTTAATATTACATCAAAATAATTTGTCAAATGCAAAATATACACTTACTGTACAGTGTTATAACCGGCTTCATCACAGTTGCAGCCGACAGTATATTTTTGGTGACAACACGCTTCTGGCGGCCTTCTTCCGTTACACAGGTGTTTGGAGCATGCTAGAGAGCTAATTAGCACAGGTTGTCCCTCTGTCTTCCGTAAACGTGCTGTATCATGGAGATAGGGCTGTGTGGGAACACTAACCCTGTAAAAGTGTGTATCAATTTAACCTGTATGTTACGGTTTTCTTCCATCGAAGGAGAGTCGGACCAAAATGCAGCGTGGTTAAATCGATACATCTTTAATGATGAAGAAACACGATGAAATACAAAAACAAGAAACGGAACGTGAAAACCTATACAGCCTATCTTGTGACAATAAACACAGAGACAGGAACAATCACCCACGAAACACTCAAAGCATATGGCTGCCTAAATATGGTTCCCAATCAGAGACAACGAGAATCACCTGCCTCTGATTGAGAACCGCCTCAGGCAACCATAGACTTTGCTAGAACACCCCACTAAGCCACAATCCCAAAACATACGAAAAAACCCCAATACACAAACACACCACAAAATAAACCCATGTCACACCCTGGCCTGACCAAATAAATAAAGAAAACACAAAATACTAAGACCAGGGCGTGACAGAACCCCCCCCCTCCCCAAGGTGCGGACTGCCGGCCGCACACTTAAACCCATAGGGGAGGGTCCGGGTGGGCGTCTGTCCACGGTGGCGGCTCCGGCTCGGAACGTGGACCCCACTCCAACCAAGTCTTAGTCCCCCTGTAACGCGTCCTCTGATTGGCGACCCTCGCCGCCGACCTTGGCCTAATAACCCTCACCAAGGACCCCACTGGACTGAGGGGCAGCTCGGGACTGAGGTAGAAGCTCGGGACTGAGGTAGAAGCTCGGGACTGAGGTAGAAGCTCGGGACTGAGGTAGAAGCTCGGGACTGAGGTAGAAGCTCGGGACTGAGGGTAGCTCGGGACTGAGGGGTAGCTCGGGACTGAGGGGTAGCTCGGCACTGAGGGGAAGCTCGGCACTGAGGGGAAGCTCGGCACTGAGGGGAAGCTCGGCACTGAGGGGAAGCTCGGCACTGAGGGGAAGCCCAGTACTGAGAGGAAGCCCAGTACTGAGAGGAAGCTCAGGCAGGTAGTTGGCTCTGGCAGATCCTGGCTAGCTGGTGGTTCTGGCAGATCCTGGCTGACTGGCGGTTCCGGCAGATCCTGGTTGACTGGCGGATCCTGGCTGAATGGCGGATCCTGGCTGAATGGCGGATCTGGAAAATCCTGGCTGACTGGCGGATCTGGAAGATCCTGGCTGACTGGTGGATCCTGGCTGACTGACGGATCTGGAAGATCATGGCTGACTGGCGGATCCTGGCTGACTGGCGGATCCTGGCTGACTAGCGGATCTGGAAGATCCTGGCTGACTGGCGGATCCTGGCTGACTGGCGGATCCTGGCTGACTGGCAGCTCTGGCTGCTCTGGCTGCTCCATGCAGACTGGCAGGTCCATGCAGACTGGCAGCTCTGGCTGCTCCATGCAGACTGGCAGCTCCATGCAGACTGGCAGCTCTGGCAGCTCCATGCAGACTGGCAGCTCTGGCTGCTCCATGCAGACTGGCAGCTCTGGCTGCTCCATGCATACTGGCAGCTCTGGCTGCTCTGGCTGCTCCATGCAGACTGGCAGCTCCATGCAGACTGGCAGCTCTGGCTGCTCCATGCAGACTGGCAGCTCCATGCAGACTGGCAGCTCTGGCAGCTCCATGCAGACTGGCAGCTCTGGCTGCTCCATGCAGACTGGCAGCTCTGGCTGCTCCATGCATACTGGCAGCTCTGGCTGCTCCATGCATACTGGCAGCTCTGGCTGCTCCATGCATACTGGCAGCTCTGGCTGCTCCATGTATACTGGCAGCTCTGGCTGCTCCATGCAGACTGGCAGCTCTGGCTGCTCCATGCAGACTGGCAGCTCTGGCTTCTCCATGCAGACTGGCAGCTCTGGCTGCTCCATGCAGATTGGCAGCTCTGGCTGCACTGAACAGGCAGGAGACTCCGGCAGGGCTGGAGAGGAGGAAGGCTCTGATAGCGCTAAACAGGCGGGAGACTCCGACAGTGCTAAACAGGCGGGAGACTCCGGCAGCGCTGGAGAGGAGGAAGGCTCTGGCAGCGCTAAACAGGCGGGAGACTCCGACAGCGCTAAACAGGCGGGAGACTCCGACAGCGCTAAACAGGCGGGAGACTCCGACAGCGCTGGAGAGGAGAAAGGCTCTGGTAGCGCTGAACAGGCGAGGCGCACTGAAGGCCTGGTGCGTGGTGCTGGCACTGGTGGTACTGGGCCGAGGACACGCACAGGAAGCCTGGTGCGGGGAGCTGCCACCGGAGGACTGGTGTGTGGAGGTGGCACTGGATAGACCGGACCGTGCAGGCGCACTGGAGCTCTTGAGCACCGAGCCTGCCCAACCTTATCTGGCTCGATGCCCACTCTAGCCCGGCCAATACGAAGAGCTGGTATGTACCGCACCGGGCTATGCACCCGCACTGGAGACACTGTGCGCTCCATAGCATAACACGGTGCCTGCCCGGTCTCTTTAGCCCCCCGGTAAGCACAGGAAGTTTGTGCAGGTCTCCTACCTGGCGTAGCCATACTCCCTGTGAGCCTCCCCCCAATACATTTTTGCGGCTGACTCTCGGGCTTCCATCCGCGTCGCCGTGCTGCCTCTTCATACCAGCGCCTCTCCGCTTTCTCCGCCTCCAGTTCTTCTTTGGGGCGTCGATATTCACCAGGCTGTGCCCAGGGTCCTTTTCCGTCCAATATCTCCTCCCACATCCAGAAGTCATGTGATCGCTGCTCCTCACGATAAACAGGGGGAGTTGGCTCAGGTCTGAACCCTGACTCTGCCACTCTCTCCCTGAGCCCCCCCCCCAATACATTTTTGGGGCTGCTTTTCGGGCTTCCTTGCCAACCGTGTTCCCTCGTATCGCCGGCTCCTATCTCCGGCTGCCTCTGTTCTCCTAAGTGACTCCACCTGTTCCCATGGGAGGCGATCTCTTCCAGCCAGTATCTCCTCCCAAGTGTAACAACCCTTGCCATCCAAAACGTCTTCCCATGTCCATTCCTCCTTTCGCTGCTCCTGCTGTCGCTGCCTGTTACCACGCCGCTTGGTCCGGGTGTGGTGGGTGATTCTGTAACGGCTCTCTTCTATCTCCTCCTCTGACGAAGAGGTAGAACAAGGATCGGACCAAAATGCAGCGTGGTGGTTACTCATGTTCTGTAATGAAAGAATAGCGATACATGAAATAACTAAAATACAAAAACAACAAACGAAACATGAAAACCTAATTACAGCCTATCTGGTGAACACTACACAGAGACAGGAACAATCACCCACAAAATACACAGTAAAACTCAGGCTACCTAAATATGGTTCCCAATCAGAGACAACGAGAATCACCTGACTCTGATTGAGAACCGCCTCAGGCAGCCAAGCCTATGCTAGACACACCCCTAATCAGCCACAATCCCAATGCCTACAAAAACCCCAATACGACAACACAATAAACCCATGTCACACCCTGGCCTGAACAAATAATTAAAGAAAACACAAAATACTAAGACCAAGGCGTGACAGGCCTGACCACATAAATAAAGAAAACACAAAATACTAAGACCAGGGCGTGACAGAACCCCCCCCCCCTCCCCCAAGGTGCGGACGAAAAAAATATATTTGTATTGTATGAGCCTTTTATCATCACATAAAATAAACAGATATATATTGTATAGAGCAGAGGGAACAGTCACTAAGGTGAAGTGCTGTTCCATTCAACTCTGGCCATTGTTGTGGGCCTGCACTCGCCCCCAGCACCCAATGGCACCCAATTTCATATGGAAATGACAAGGTGAAAATCTGTCGTTCTGCCCCTGAACAAGGCAGTTAACCCACCGTTCCTAGGCCGTCATTGAAAATAAGAATGTGTTCTTTAACTGACTTGCTTAGTTAAATAAAGATTAAATAAAGGCGTAAAAAAAAAAGAAGGCAAAATCGGTGTCCAAAAATACAGATTTCCGATTGTTATGAAAACTTGAAATCGGCCCTAATTAATCAGCCATTACGATTAAACAGCCGACCTCTAAAGGATACGGTCCTTATGCTTCCAAAACCATACCGCAAATGATGCGTGTTAATGTTCAGACCAGTGGGGGATACTGAAGGGAGGACGGCTCATAGTAATGTCTTGAATATAGTCAATGGAATGGTATCCTACACCTCAAAGACGTTGTTTCCATGTGGTTGATACCACTCCATTGACTCCATTCCAGACGTAATTATGAGCTGTCCTCCCCTCAGCAGCCTCCACTGGTTCCGATTGAGTGTCGGGGCTCGGTCTGAACATTACACCTTCGTCCAATGACTCTTATGTGTAATGTAATGGAACTGAGAGTCATGATCAAGGTCTAGGCCAGTCTCTGAAACATCTTAAGTTCTTCTGACCACTGTCTGTTAATAATTTTCATTCTCTTATGCAAGGTTGTCGGGGAATATGGCATGGCCCATTTCAGAAACAAAGGCCAGAGCAAAGGAAAAGATTACTGCATCTTCTTCAACTCCCAGTGGGCTCGTCTACCTCAGCACCTCAACAAAGCAGTAAGTGGTGGAGTATCCTAAATTCCTGAGAGATGTCGGACAAACATTTGTGTGTGTTTGTGCTCTATGCTGGATACTCTCAAAATACAGCTGCCCTGACAAGTTGAAACATTGCGAGCGCCCCCCATTGTTAACCTATCCTTTGTCTCCAGTCCCGTCTCCAGATCTATGACCTGACACCGTCAGTCCTGTGTTCCTCGTCGGACGTCCCGGAGGGGGGCTTCCCCAATCGTATCCCCATGGTAATGAGGGGGAACTGCACTTTCTACGAGAAGGTCCGCCTGGCCCAGCTCAACGGAGCTAAAGGCCTGCTCATCATCAGCAAAGACAGACTGGTAAGAGGTGAATCTTTCTTCAAAGACAGGCTGGTAAGAGTCATATCCAATGGTGTATTGGAGGGTAAAACCACATCTGTGTTCACCCACCTTCGGCAGAAAAAAAGGCATTGAAAGTATAGGGAGCGCAACTTTACTTACCGCGGATGGCAATCAGCATTTACAACTACTTTACTGGTCATATCATTCAGCAAACACTGGCTGGTAAGAGTCAACTCATTTAGCAAAGACAAGCTGGTAAGAGACTACTCATATCATAGACAGGCTGGCATGAATCAACTCATATCATTCAGAAAAGACAGGCTAGTAAGATTAAAACCATATCATTCAGCAAGTCATGTTAGCCTGTGGTTCCATACTTGTCTATGTTCTTTAGCTATCTCTCCTGTTTCCTTTGTTCTTCACTACTGCAGTTCTAATAGGCTTGGAAGCAGAATAAGAGCATTTGAACACACCTTAGTATTCAGGTTATAAAGTCACCACAAATTATTGGCACCCTTGATAAAGATGAGCAAAAAAGACTGTATAAATAAATTATATAAATACTGAGCTATATTGTATGAAAAATTATACAATTGCTTAGAGAAATAGATTTAGTTTAAGTTGATGTTTTCTCAAAGATGTGTCAAAATTATTGGCACCCCTAAAGATTCTTAGAAATGAAATCAAACAAAATTAAATCTGCAATAACATTCTACTTAAAAAAAAGGAATCTCAGTTTGTACTGTATTGTGGCCTTTCATGTCTTCCAGTTTCACTGGGGGTATGAAAACTTGGTAACACACATGTACAACGTATGTCATCCATCACCATGAGAAAAGGCAAAGAAAAGACAAATGGTTGTTCGTCTTCATAAATCAGGCATTAGGTACAACAAGAATTGCTAGAGAAATGAACAAATATACCACTTACCACTATTAGGGCAACAATTAAGAAGTTTAAAACCACTGGAACAGTGGTCAACTTGCCTGGTATTGGATGCAAGTGTCCCCATGCACAGTGAAGAAGATGGTTTGGGAGTCAAAGAAAAATCTAAGAGCCAAAGTTGAAAATTACAGAACTTGGCATCTTCGGGTCACTAAGTCTCAAAACCATGTACACTAGTGGTGGGTTTGGCGTCAAAAGAAGTATGCAGAAAATAACCTCATACCTACTGGTACCTGCCTATATGGTGGTGGATCTTTTGATGTTATGCGGCTGATTTGCTTCCACTGGTCCTGGGGCCCTTGGAAGAGTTCCTGATGCCATTGACCTTAACAAGTACCAGGATATTTTAACCAAAAACCTGTCTGATTCTGCCAGGAGGCTGAAACTTGTGGATCAATAACCCCAAGTACACTTCAAAATTCACAATGAAATGGTTAACTGACCACAAAATCCACATTTTGCATTGGCCATCTGTCTCCTGACTTGAACCTGATTTTAAAAATCTGTGGTTTAAATGGAAGATGGCAGACTGAAGGATATCAACAATCTGGAAATATTATGTTTGGAGGAATGGTCTAAGATCCTTCCCAATGTGTTCTCCAAATTCATGAAATATTTTTGAAAACAGGGCTGCCAATACTTTTGACGCCTATTTTCTGGTTGTTTCTCTGAGCAATTGCATTAGTATAAATTAATATAATCTTAGCATACAATATAGCACAGTATTTGTATTATTTATTTTATACAGTCTTTTTTGCTTTGTCAAGGGTGCCAATTATTTTGGAGGTGACTGTAGGTCATCGTGTGTATCTGTCCTAGTAGCCTACTTGGTGTATGAATAATAGATTGAATATAGATTTTTCCAAAAGGCTTTTGCTTCTGTACAGTATTTGCTCGTTTATTTTTCCTGATAAGACCCTACCGGCAGGAAACAAGACTCAGTATGAGAAGATTGACATCCCTGTGGCGCTGCTCAGCTACACTGACATGCTGGACATCAGTAAGGTGAGAGGGGAGACCAACCAATATTAGCCTAGGTACCAGCCATCATGCTTGTTTGGCATGACAAGGACTGTCAAGGAGTAGAATGATGGCACAAACAGATCTGGGACCAGGCTACATCAACACTGTTCAGCAAGGCACAATGTGGGATTGTGCAATGTTCAGTAAAGCATATATCTTATAGATCAGAGATGCCTCTAACATGTAGAGAAAGCATTAAGGTACCAGGTCAGTTCTATTTATGACATGTTACATCTGCCGCGGTTGGCATGTTGCATCCTCCTGTATGTGACTCTGTTCAAACAAACTTAATGTTTGACAATTAACTTGACTAACAAATATCAATAAATTGACCTAAATGCCATGTTCCTGTCCCCTGCAGACGTTTGGACAGGGCCGAGAGGAGGCCATGTACGCCCCGAGCGAGCCTGTTCTGGACTACAACATGGTCATCATCTTCCTCATGGCTGTGGGGACGGTGGCCATCGGAGGATACTGGGCCGGCAGCAAGGACATCAAGAAGTAAGACTGGTAGTAGCAGTAAGGACAACAACAAGTGAGACTGGTGGTAGTAGTATCAGCAAGGCCATCAAGAAGTGTGGCAGATATGTACAGTATGGACACCTACTCATTCAAGGGTTTTTATTTTATTTGACTATTTTCACATTGTAGAATAATAGTGAAGACATCAACATCATGCAGTACCCCAAAAAAGTGTTTTAAAAAATCTAAATATATTTTACATGTTAGATTCTTCAAAGTAGCCACCCTTTGCCTTGATGACAGCTTGGCATTCTCTCAACCAGCTTCATCTGGAATACTTTTCCAACAATCTTGAAGGAGTTCCTACATATGCTGAGCACATGGCTGCTTTTCCTTCACTCTGCAATCCAACTCATCCAAAACCATCTCAATTGGGTTGAGGTCGGGGGACTGTTGAGGACAGGTCATCTGATGCAGCACTCCATCACTCTCCTTCTTGGTCAAATAGCCCTGTTGGGTCATTGTCCTGTTGAAAACAAATGATAGTCTCACTAAGCGCAAACCAGATAGATGGTGTATCACTGCGGAATGCTGTGGTAGCCATGGTAGTTAAGTGTGCCTTGAATTCTAAATAAATAGAGCTTGATGGTTTTTGCGACTGCACTTGAAGAAATGTTTACCTTTATGTCTTAAAGTAATGATGGACTGTCGTTTCTCTTTGCTTATTTGAGCTGTTCTTGCCATAATATGGACTTGGTCTTTTACCAAATAGGGTTATCTTCTGTATACCACCCCTACCTTGTCACAACACAACTGATTGGCTCAAACGCAATAAGAAGGGAAGAAATTCCACAAATGAACTTTTAACAAGGCACACCTGTTAATTGAAATGCATTCCAGGTGACTACCTCATGACGCTGGTTGAGAGAAAGCCAAGAGTGTGCAATGCTGTCATCAAGGCAAAGTGTGACTACTTTGAAGAATCTAACATATAGTTTATATTTTGATTTGTTTAACAATCTTTTTCGTTACTACATGATTGCATATGTGTTATTTCAAAATTTTGATGTCTTCACTATTATTCTACAATGTAAACAGGAAGTAAAACCCTTGAATGAGTAGGTGTGTCCACATTTTTTTTAATTGTAGTGTGTGTGTATGTGTGTGTGTGTACAGTTGAAGTCCAAAGTTTACATACACTTAGGTTGGAGTCATTAAAACTCATTTTTCAACCACTCCACAAATGTCTTGTTAACAAACTATAGTTTTGGCAAGTCGGTTGGGACATCTACTTTGTGCATGATACAAGTCATTTTTCCAACAATTGTTTACAGACAGATTATTTCACTTATAATTCACTGTATCACAATTCCAGTGGGTCAGAAGTTTACATACACTATGTTGACTATGCTTTTAAACAGCTTGGAAAATTCCAGAAAATTATGTCATTGCTTTAAAAGCTTCTCATAGGCTAATTGACATAATTTCAGTAAATTGGAGGTGTACCTGTGGATGTATTTCAAGGCCTACCTTTTAACTCAGTGCCTCTTTGCTTGACATCATGGGAAAATCAAAAGAAATCAGCCTCTTGTAGACCTCCACAAGTCTGGTTCATCCTTGGGAGCAATTTCCAAACGCCTGAAGGCACCACGTTCATCTGTACAAAGAATAGTACGCAAGTATAAACACCATGGGACCACGCAGCCGCCATACCGCTCAGAAAGGAGACGCGTTCTGTCTCCTAGAGATGAACATACTTTGGTGCAAAAAGTGCAAATCAATCCCAGAACAACAGCAAAAGGACCTTGTGAAGATGCTGGAAGAAACAGGTACTAAAGTATCTATATCCACAGTAAAACGAGTCCTAGATCGACATAACTTGAAATTGAAATTCCTTGCTCAGCAAGGAAGAAGCCACTGCTCCAAAACCGCCATAAAAAAGCCAGACTACGGTTTACAACTGCACATGGGGACAAAGATCTTACATTTTGGAGAAATGTCCTCTCATCTGATGAAACAAAAATAGAACTGTTTGGCCATAATGACCATCATTATGTTTGGAGGAAAAAGGGGGATGCTTGCAAGCGAAAAACAAAACAAAAAAGCATGGGGGTGGCAGCATCATGTTGTGGGGTGCTTTGCTGCAGGAGGGACTGGTGCACTTCACAAAATAGATGGCATCTTGAAGAAGAAAATTATGTGGATATATTGAAGCAACATCTCAAGACATCAGTCAGGAAGTTATAGCTTTGTCGCAAATGCGTCTTCCAAATGGACAATGATCCCAAGCATACTTCCAAAGTTGGGGCAAAATGGCTTAAGGAAAACACAATCAAGGTATTGGACTGGCCATCACAAAGCCCTGACCTCAATCCCATAGAAAATTTGTGGGCAGAACTGAAAAAGCGTGTGCGAGCAAGGTGGCCTACAAACCTAACTCAGTTACACCAGCTCTGTCAGGAGGAATGGGCCAAAATTCACCCAAATTATCGTGGGAAGCTTGTGGAAGGCTACCCAAAATGTTTGACCCACGTTAAACTATTTAAAGGCAATGCTACCAAATACTAATTGAGTGCATGTAAACTTTTGACCCATTGGGAATGTGATGAAAGAAATAAAAGCTGAAATAAATCATTGTCTCTACTATTATTCTGACATTTCACATTCTTAAAATAAAGTGGTGATGCTATCTGACCTAAGACAGGGAATTTTTATTAGGATTGAATGTCAGGAATTGTGAAACTGAGTTTAAATGTATTTGGCTAAGGTGTATGTAAACTTCCGACTTCAACTGTATATAGTGATATATAGATAAATAGTTACTAATTTTCAGAGTACAAACTCAACTGACACTATGAAAGCTTTAAACCAAGTTTTTCTGCCCAGAGGTTCCATACAGCTGCATTAGACAAAGACGTGGTTTTACCCGTGGTAGTATACATTCCCCACTTTTGGTAGAGTCTCCTCCTTATCACTACACATTGCATCATTATTGCCTGTCAGGGAGCTGAGTGAAATGGGCCTTAAACAGTTCCTCCCCTTATCAGTAGTGCCACATGTGACCATTTTCCCTGCACTCAGCCTCTCCCAAGCTTCATTATGGCACCCCTCATGTCTCTTTTATAACTAATGATTAATAATAGTTAAAGCTCAGATATATGTGTGTGTGTGTGTATGTATGAATGAATTACATTTATTTAAACAAATTAACAATAGGAAAGAGGTAGAGAGGAAAATAGAGGAAAGTGTGCGCTGAAATTGCATTGGGCCAGATTTTAATCAATGCTGCAGCAGTATATGTGATCTGGAGGCAGCAGCGGAGACCGCTAGACCGCCCTACGCCACTCAAACAGACAGTTGTGGAAAGCAGCGTGCTCTGAGACAAGGGAAGTGTGGTGGGGGCTTCATTTAGACCACGGTCTAATTATCAAGGGTTATCATTTAAGATGTAATGATTCACCGATACGCATCAGTCCCTGATTCAAATGTTTAAGTTACAAGTGCACCTGCACCACGCACCTGTCAGAAAATACATTAAAAGGCTACAAATTGCCGATTTGCTAAAATGTTTAGCAAATGTTTTTTTTGTTCGTAAAATGTAATATTTTTTTACCCCTTTTTCTCCCCAATTTCATGGTATCCAATTGGTAGTTAGTCTTGTCTCATCGCTGCAACTCCCGTATGGACTCGGGAGAGGCGAAGGTCGAGAGCCGTGTATCCTCAGAAACACAACCCAACCAAGCCGCACTGCTTCTTGACACTACCCACTTAACCCGGAAGGCAGTTGCATCAATGTGTCTGAGAAAACTCTGTACACCAGGCGACCGTGTCAGCGTGCACTGCGCCCGGTCCGCCGCAGGAGTCGCTAGTGCGCGATGGGTTAAGGACATCCATGCCGGCCAAACCCTCCCCTAACCCGGACGACGCTGGGCCAATTGTGCGCCGCCCCATGAGTCTCTCGGTCGCGGCCAGTTGCGACAGAGCCTAGACTAGAACCCAGAATCTCTGGCCTTAGACCACTGCACCACTCGGGAGGCCCCGCTCATCTTTTGGGACAACTGATGCTTCCTCTCTTTCAGTGTCGAACTGCATGTAACTGGGTTGACAGTCATTCATCTACAAGTCATGTTGCATGCCGGATAACCCCAGGCAATATCAGTAGCCTTGTCAAACTGCCCACTGTGCCCAGCTTCGCAGACCGAGGTAGTCGGCCTGTTCCTGATCTTGCACATCTGTGCTGCACTTTCAGCATCCAAATGCTAAAATGGCTTGCGTGATATTAGGCTTTATTAGTTGAGTAACAACATATGTGATTTGCTAGGTTATTGTGATCTATGCATGGTGTAAAAATGGTGTTTTACTGGTATAAAAGTAAGCTTCTGAAGACGACTCATCTGGCTATACCTGCTGAATGGGGTTTACAATATATTTTATTTTGATTGTTCAGGTTCACCATCAGCAATGGTTTCGGTAGTTATGCATTAAACAATCAGTGCATTTGGTCATTTGTAGATAAACAGTGTTAAGTTGATAATTTCATAATGAGGACGGCAATCATGTTTGTGAGGCACACTGCATGGCCGAAGCGAAAAGTCAAAACCATTCGATTTTGAGATGGGTTGGAATCCAAAGTTGTACTACATATTCATTGGATAATTTGTAAACGTTAATTATTGTTACATTACTAGCTCAAACACTTAATCTGAAAAAATAGCTTCCCCGCCCCCTAGTCTGATAGTGGGTCGGTAGATGCCAAGTCTCTCTTTGGCTCAGCTCAGGTGCCTACATAGTACACACCATAGACATACATAATTTACACTCTCACACACACAAGTCAGCTAAGACAGCTCCAGCTCAGAGAGGCCCAGCTCATGAGCTACATCAGCAGCAGATTTGAATTTAAATCAAATCACATTTTATTTGTCACGTGTCGAATACAACAGGTGTACAGTGAATTGCTTACTTACGAGCCCCTAACCGACAGTGCAGTTCCAAATAATACGGATAAGAATAAGAGATTAAAGAGGAGCAGTAAAAAATAACAATATATACAGGGGGGTGCCGGTACAGAGTAAATGTGGAGGCTATATACAGGGGTGCCGGTACAGAGTCAATGTGGAGGCTATATACAGGGGTGCCGGTACAGAGTAAATGTGGAGGCTATATACAGGGGTGCCGGTACAGAGTAAATGTGGAGGCTATATACAGGGGTGCCGGTACAGAGTCAATGTGCGGGATCACCGGTTAGTTGAGGTAGTATGTACATGTAGGTAGAGTTAATTAAAATGACTATGCACAGATGACAACAGAGTGGCAGTGGTGTGGAGAGGGGGGGCAATGTGAATAGTTTGGGTAGCCATTTGACTAGATGTTCAGGAGTCTTATTGCCTAGGGGTAGAAGCTGCTTAGAATCCTCTTGGACCTAGACTTGATGCTCCGGTACCGCTTGCCTTGTGGTAGCAGAGAGAACAATCTATGACTAGGGTGGCTGGAGTCTTTGACAATTTTCAGGGCCTTCCTCTGACACTGCCTGGTATAGAGGTCCTGGAATGCAGGAAGCTTTGCCCCAGTGATGTACTGGGCCATTCACACTACCCTCTCTAGTACCTTGTGGTCAGAGGCCGAGCAGCTGCCATACCAGGCAGTGATGCAACCAGTCAGGATTCCCTCGATGGCGCAGCTGTAGAACCTTTTGAGGATCTGAGGAGCCATGCCAAATCTTTTCAATCTCCCGGGGGGGAATAGATTTTGTCGTGCCCACTTCACTACAGTCATGGTGTGCTTGGACCATGTTAATTTGTTGGTGATGTGGACGCCAAGGAACTTGAAGCTCTCAACCTGCTCCACTGCAGCCCCGTCAATGAGAATGGAGGCGTGCTCGGCCCTCTTTTCCCTGTAGTCCACAATCATCTTCTTTGTCTTGATCACGTTGAGGGAGAGGTTGATGTCCTGGCACCACATGGCCAGGTCTCTGACCTCGTCCCTATAGGCTGTCTCGTTTGTCGGTGATCAGGCCTACCACTGTTGTGTCATCGGCAAATTTAATGATGGTGTTGGAGTCTTGCCTGGCCGTGCAGTCATGAGTGAACAGGGAGTACAGGAGGGGCCTGAGCACACACCCCTGAGGGGCCACTGTGTTGAGGATCAGTGTGGCGGATGTGTTGTTACCTACCCTTACCACCTGGGGGTGGCCCGTCAGGAAGTCCATGATCCAGTTGAAGAGGGAAGTGTTTAGTCCCAGGGTCCTTAGCTTATTGATGAGCTTTGAGGGCACTGGTGTTGAACGCTGAGCTGTAGTCAATGAAAAGCATTCTCACATAGGTGTTCCTTTTGTACAGGTGGGAAAGGGCAGTGTGGAGTGCGATTGAGATTGCGTCATCTGTGTATCTGTTGAGGCAGTATGTGAATTGGAGTGGGTCTAGGGTTTCCGGGAGGATGCTGTTGATGTGAGTCATGACCAGCCTTTCAATGCACTTCATGCTACCGCCATGAGTGCCATGGGGAGGTAATCATTTAGGCAGGTTACCTTCACTTCCTTGGGCACAGGGACTATGCTGGTCTGTTAGAAACATGTAGGTTTTACAGACTCGGTCAGGGAGAGTTTGAAAATGTCAGTGAAGACACTTGCCGGTTGGTCCACGTATACTTTGAGTACACGTCCTGGTAATCTGTTTGGATCCGTGGCTTTGAATGTGGACCTGTTTAAAGGGTCTTTCTCACATCGTCTGCAGAGTTTCAGAAATCCTGGTTAGAGGATTCCTGGATTTCCTGCTTATTCTCTCCTCATTCTGGGAATCTTCCAGCCGTCTCACTGGTTAACTATGCTAGAGGGATGAGTAACATTGCCTGAGACCTGAAGACTGGCTTCAGCCTTTTGCTCCCAGATATAATGAATGCATAGGCTTCAGGTGGTTTCAGCTCAGTAGGCTAATATAGTCTTCTTGAGGTGTTTGTGTCAGGGTTTCTGTTTAATTTTTTTAATAATAATAATAATAATTGAACCTTTTATTTAACCAGCAAGTCAGTTAAGAACACATTCTTATTTACTATGACGGCCTACCGCAAATGGCCTCATGCGGGGACGGGGGCCTGGGATTAAACATTTAAAATACATACAATATACATATGACAAAACACATCACAACAAGATAGATAACACTACATAAAGAGAGACTTAAGACGACAACACAGCATGGTAGCAACATAACAACATGGTGGCAGCACAAAACATGGTACAAACATTATTGGGCACAGACAACAGCACAAAGGGAAAGAAGGTAGAGACAACAATACATCACACAAAACAGCCACAACTGTCAGTAAGAGTGTCCATGATTGAGTCTTTGAATGAAGAGATTGAGATAACTGTCCAGTTTGAGTGTTTGTTGCAGCTCATTCCAGTCGCTAGCTGCAGCGAACTGAAAAGAGGAGCGACCCAGTGATGTGTGTGCTTTGGGGACCTTTAGCAGAATGTGACTGGCAGAACAGTTGTATGTGGAGGATGAGGGCTGCAGTAGATATCTCAGATAGGGGGGAGTGAGGCCTACGAGGGTTTTATAAATAAGCATCAACCAGTGGGTCTTGCGACGGGTATACAGAGATGACCAGTTTACAGAGGAGTATAGAATGCAGTGATGTGTCCTATAAGGAGCATCCCCCCTATCTGAGATATCTACTGATTTGTTTGGTGGCAAATCTGATGGCTGAATGGTAAAGAACATCTAGCCGCTCGAGAGCACTCTTACCTGCCAATCTATAAATGATGTCGCCATAATCTAGCATGGGTAGGATGGTGATCTGAATCAGGGTTAGTTTGGCAGCTGGGGTGAAAGAGGAGAGATTACGATAGAGGAAACCAAGTCTAGATTGAACTTTAGCCTTCAGCTTTGATATGTGCTGAGAGAATGCACCGTCTATAGCCATACGCCCAAGTACTTGTATGAGGTGACTACCTCAAGCTCTAAACCCTCAGAGGTAGTAATAACACTTGTGGGCGGGGGGCATTCTTCTTACCAAACCACATGACCTTTGTTTTGGAGGCGTTCAGAACAAGGTTTAGGATAGAAAAAGTTTGTTGGACACTAAGAAAGCTTTGTTGTCGAGCATTTAACACAAAACCCGGAGAGGGGCCAGCTGAGTATAAGGCTGTACCACCAGCATATAAATTGAAGAGAGAGCTTCCTACTGCCTGTGCTGTTGTTGATGTAAATTGAGAAGAGCATGGGGCCTAGGATCGAGCCTTGTGGTACTCCCTTGGTGACAGGCAGTGGCTGAGACAGCAGATTTTCTGACTTTATACACTGCACTCTTTGACTTAGTTAGCCATCCAGGCCAAAGACCCCTCAAAGACACCAATACTCCTTAGCCGGCACACAAGAATGGAATGGTCTACCGTATCAAAAGCTTTGGCCAAGACAATAAAGATAGCAGCACAATATTGCATAGAATCAAGGGCAATGGTGACATCATTGAGGACCTATAAGGTTGCAGTGACACATCTATAACCTGAGCGGAGACCAGATTGCATACCCGAGAGAATACTATTGACATCAAGAAAGCCAGTCAGTTGATTATTGACAAGTTTTTCAACACTTTTGATAAACAGGGCAAAATAAAAACAGGCCTATAACAGTTAGGATTAGCTTGATCTCTCCCTTTAAATAAAGTATGAAGTGTGGCTGCTAAAGGAGTGTGGCTGCTAAACTTGACCCCAAAAAACATCTGTGTCAGATGGTTTAGACCCTTTCTTCTTTAAGGTTGCTTCCCGATCATCGCCAAGCCTTTTCTGGGGAGGTACCCATTGCTTGGAAGGCAGCACCTCGGACTCAGTGACTGCCTGCAGGGATAAACTTTGTAGCGGGGCAGGGGAAAAAGAGGGAGGAGCATCGGGGATAGTCACATTAGAAGGGGTGGGAGATGAGGAAATGTTGGACGGGCAAGGAGGCATGGCAGAGTCTAATAGGAATCTTGACTTAATGAAGTGGTGACTGAAGAGCTAGCCATGTGCTCAGGTGGTTTAAGCATGTCCCAGTTTAGGTCACCAAGCAGGACAAATTCAGACTTAGTGTAAGGGGCCAGGAGAGTGCTTAGGGCAGGTAGGGTACAGGCCGGTGCTGATGGAGGACGATAGCATCCCGCAACAGGTCAACAAAGAGTTATTTGAAATCAAATTGTTTGGGGAAAGACCAAGCACTGAAGGTGATCATTGGTAAAGATTGCCATTCCCCCACCTTTGGAAGATCTGTCTTGCCGAAAAGGTTATAACCAGAAAGGTTAACATCGGTATTCAAAACTCTTCCTTCACCACGTCTCAGTAATGACCAACACATCTGGATTGTTGCTGTGAACCCACACTTTCAAATAATCAATTTTAGGGTAATAAGCTTCTAGTGTTAATGTGCAGAAAACCTAGGCTTTTACGAGAGCAGAAATCAGTGAAGCAGAGCACAAATCAGAATGGGGGCTAGCAACAGATGGGCCAGGGTGTTCATGCACATTTCAAGATATCATCAACAGTAATACAATCAAGGCACGGCAGAGGACAGGGAGAGCTCTGCAGTGCGGATTTATGACATCAATGTGCATCAGATGGCAACAAGATCATATTGTACAGCAATTTCATCAGGTAACATGAATACAAAGCTGGTGAGAGGTGGTTAGAATAGGATGGGAGGCCAAAAGTATGTGTAACCAATTGAAAGGCAGAGTCCCAAGTGTGGGGAAAAAACATACTCAGTCCCACGGTTGGGTAAAGAAAGTTTGTAGTCAACAAGGTATGCAGGAGTCATGAGGCAAATAGCAAAACGTACAAGAAAAAAATGACATGTATAATGACTTGGCCATTGTAAGTTCAGAGTTACTTGCCCCAACAGTGTGTGAGTGCTTCAGGTGACCAAAAGCTCGAGAGAGACAGGGGAGTGTGGTTGGGGTACCTGTACCAGACGGGGAGACAACCAGGGCAGACGGTGAACAGATCGCCAGGTGGAATCCAAGCAGCAGTGCAACAGTAATAGGTGTCACACCCACTTGGGTGAAGCTTTTATTTCTGGAGGCAGATTTATTGTAGAAAATGCCAGTGAATGGTCTTTGAACTGCTGGTGGGGGCTTCAAAGGATGCTTCAAAGACTCCTGCCACTTGTTGGGCCCAAAGGCCTCAACACCTTTTTACTTCACACCTTAGTGTTCATTGAATTTGCATCTGGTCTGTCCTTGCAAGCCTGGGAGCCTTAACTCAGCATTCAGTCTCCATTTAAAATAAAATATATCATTGTAATGTACTTTCTTTTTTTCTTTTTCTTCTTGGCTTTCAAAATAGCATCAGACCAAACACTACTCACTCAGTTCCAGGTTGGATAGATCTGCTGTTTGTTTGCCAGAGCACCCTCAGCTTGGAAAAATAACATTGGAAGCAGTAATCTCGCTGGTTAATTTTGGTCAAAAGTAGGTTTGGAGTTTTGATCTGGAGCGAAGGCCATGCTGTGGGGGGTAGCATCCTGCATGTGTACCTGTTGAAAAATACAAGTTTATCTAACTCCAAATCTATCCTTTTGTAAAAAAAAATATATATATATATGAAAAATATGAGTGCTCACATGCAACTGTGTCTCTCTTTCTGAGGGGGGTGTGCAATCTCCATTGGGAGAATGTGTCGGGCATTTTAATTTACCGGATATTTGACATGTTTACCGGACCCATATGCATTGGCTGCGTAACCTGATTAGGGCGTCCTCCTATGGTGCTCAGAATGACATAAACCACATTTAGATTATGGGAATTCATTTTAACAGAACATGCAACTCAAGGATGCAATGGCGTGGCCTTCTTTACCGAATTCCGATGTGGACTTTGAAGACTTTTCCTCAGCCAGCAAGATGAGTAATGAACTGCAAAATCACTAGTCTATGTCAATCTACTATCCCCCAGAGTAGAAAATTTGACCTATGTCCTTGTGTGTGAGGATTGACTATTCCAAACAAACTCCGGGACAGTTGTGGAATGATAGATCCTAAATTCAAACAACCAGTACATACATATATATATTTTTAAAGCAATAAGACTGATGCAACAGATCAGAACATTTAGCCTAAAACATGTTAAACCTTTATTTATACGCATTGTAAACGCAGCAGTAGGCTATGCGCGAATGTTAGGTTTATAATGCAATTACTTGAAATCTCTGATTTGGAGATGACGGCCTAATACAAAAAATGGATTCTCGGATATTGCATTTTCCTTTACGCAGTGTGCACTGAACTGACATGCAAGATTATTGCTGACACTGATGTTTAGATGAAGGAAATTAAATAGTCTACAACGCGCACCACCGCTGTGCTCAACTCAAACAGCGGTGTGTAGCCTACTGTAGCTGCTGGCTGAAATTCAAAGCCTTTACTTTATCACTCCGAATGTAACTTTCCAGTTCCACTATTTTTGCCATGTTATGAAAACTAAATCAGACAACCCCATAGTAGAATAGTTTACCTAGTAACCTAGTCTGCTTGTTGTTGTGTGTTAGAGTAATATTCCTCTCGATGTGCATTCATGCTGGGAGACCCATAGGAGGGAAACATTGTATTTTGACAAGCAGTCGGTGCACAATAATTCTTAATGCAATCGCTGTAAAACACTTTTTAAATTATTTTAGTCAGGTTTACATTTCTACCACGTTTATTTCTCTGCTCCTTCAATTACGCGAGTGGCATCGTTTTACAACTGCAGTTTTACAACCAGAGTTTCAGGAATGGTTTAGGTGCAGCTGCACAAAACAACTCTTAAAGGGGCAATGACGTCTTAAAAAGGCAACGAAATACTTTGAATTAGAAACCAAAAAAAAAAACACTTAAGTGAATAATAATTAATATACATTTTTAATAATAACAATCAGGATTTTGTGTCCAATGGGATAAATGCAGATGGACAAACCCCATGCTTCATCCTATGTACATTTTATAGTCACTGTGCTGCATCAGTTAGGCTACAGGTGATCATGCTTTTTGTTAATAGCACATCTGATGATAGACCACAGGCTATATGCATGGTCCAATAACTCAATAATTGTACCATGATTTTACCAATATGTCATTGGGGCCATTTCTGGAGGTGGAAATTATATTTTAGATGGTGTCAGTGTAACCGATGTGAAATGGTTAGCTAGTTAGCGGTGGTGCGCGCTAATATCGTTTTGGCTTTGAGACCTTACTTCAATGGGCGATGGACTAAAGTTATACTGTTACATCAGCATCATTTTATTTTCATTCATTTTGGAGTAGAATGTCCTTTTTTTATGACCAGAAATGAGCTTTTCAGTCCTTCTACATAAAAATTATCCAGGGAGGACCCCGGACCCCATAAGCAAGGGGACTGGAATTGGTCAAACTCACAGTTTAATACATGTGCAAAATTATCCTCTTTCCCTAAAGAAAGGGGGATACCTAGTCAGTTGTACAACTGAATACATTCAACTGAAATGTGTCTTCTGCATTTAACCCAACCCCTCTGAATCAAAGCATGATAGTCATGACTGACTTACATACAGTGGGGCAAAAAAGTATTTAGTCAGCCACCAATTGTGCAAGTTCTCCCACTTAAAAAGATGAGAGGCCTGTAATTTTCTTCATAGGTACACTTCAACTATGACAGACAAAATGAGAAGAAAAAAAATCAAGAAAATCACATTGTAGGATTTTTTATGAATTTATTTGCAAATTATGGTGGAAAATAAGTATTTGGTCAATAACAAAAGTTTCTCAATACTTTGTTATATACCCTTTGTTGGCAATGACAGAGATCGAACGTTTTCTGTAAGTCTTCACAAGGTTTTCACACACTGTTGCTGGTATTTTGTCCCATTCCTCCATGCAGATCTCCTCTAGAGCAGTGATGTTTTGGGGCTGTTGATGGGCAACACGGACTTTCAACTCCCTCCAAAGATTTTCTATGGGGTTGAGATCTGGAGACTGGCTAGGCCACTCCAGGACCTTGAAATGCTTCTTACGAAGCCACTCCTTCATTGCCCGGGCGGTGTGTTTGGGAACATTGTCATGCTGAAAGACCCAGCCACGTTTCATCTTCAATGCCCTTGCTGATGGAATGAGGTTTTCACTCAAATCTCACGATACATGGCCCCATTCATTCTTTCCTTTACACGGATCAGTCGTCCTGGTCCCTTTGCAGAAAAACAGCCCCAAAGCATGATATTTCCACCCCCATGCTTCACAGTAGGTATGGTGTTCTTTGGATGCAACTCAGCATTCTTTGTCCTCCAAACACGACGAGTTGAGTTTTTACCAAAAAGTTATATTTTGGTTTCATCTGACCATATGACATTCTCCCAATCTTCTTCTGGATCATCCAAATGCTCTCTAGCAAACTTCAGACGGGTCTGGACATGTACTGGCTTAAGCAGGGGGACATGTCTGGCATTGCAGGATTTGAGTCCCTGCCGGCGTAGTGTGTTACTGATGGTAGGCTTTGTTACTTTGGTCCCAGCTTTCTGCAGGTCATTCACTAGGTCCCCCCGTGTGGTTCTGGGATTTTTGCTCACCTTTCTTGTGATTATTTTGACCCCACGGGGTAAGATCTTGCATGGGGCCCCAGATCGAGGGAGATTATCAGTGGTCTTGTATGTCTTCCATTTCCTAATAATTGCTCCCACAGTTGATTTCTTCAAACCAAGCTGCTTACCTATTGCAGATTCAGTCTTCCCAGCTTGGTGCAGGTCTACAATTTTGTTTCTGGTGTCCATTGACAGCTCTTTGGTCTTGGTCATAGTGGAGTTTGGAGTGACTGTTTGAGGTTGTGGACAGGTGTCTTTTATACTGATAACAAGTGGAGGACAGAGGAGCCTCTTAAAGAAGAAGGTACAGGTCTGTGAGAGCCAGAAATCTTGCTTGTTTGTAGGTGACCAAATACTTATTTTCCACCATAATTTGCATATAAATTCATTAAAAATCCTACAATGTGATCTTCCAGATTTTTTTTCTCATTTTGTTTGTCATAGTTGAAGTGTACCTATGATGAAAATTACAGGCCTCTCTCATCTTTTTAAGTGGGAGAACTTGCACAATTGGTGGCTGACTAAATACTTTTTTGCCGAACTGTATATATATATATCCCTTTCCCAATTTGGGTGACGTCCTCCTTCTCTCTAAGCATTACATCTTTATTGCTAGGCAGGAAATTAAGTGATGCAGACCATAAACTGTTCCTTCTCCCTTAACGTGACCTGACCTCGGCCCCCTTCCCCACATCTCTCCACTCTTATTAGTCCCTGCCACATGTGATTTCCTCCACCATATACATTCCTCCTACAGATAACCATTATCTTCTGGTGTTGACGCTAGACTATAACACTCAATATTTCAATAGGATACCTGATAATTAACACTATTCCAAGTTTAGGAGTCAGAACCCAGAATCCATCAGCACTCACATCTGTAGCCATGAAAGGCTTTGAAAGGCTGGTCATGGCTCACATCAACACCACCATCCTGGACACACTCCAATTTGCATTACGCCCCAACAGATCCACAGATGACGCAATCTCTATTACACTCCAGACTGCCCTCTCCCACCTGGATAAGAGGAATGTTGTTCATTGAATACAGCTCAACGTTCAACACCATAATCCCCTCCAAGATCATCACTAATCTCAGGACCCTGGGACTGAACACCCTCACTCTGGATCCTAGACTTCCTGATTGGCTGCCTCCAGGTGTTGAGGGTGGGCAACAACATATCTGCCTCGCTGACACTCAACATGGGGGCCCCTCAGGGGTGTGTGCTTAGTCCCCTCCTGTATTCTCTGTTAACCCACAACTGCGTGGCCACACACGACTCCAACACTATCATCAAGGCGTTGAGGGTCGCCCCCAGGTGATAAGGGTAGGCAGCAACACATCTGCCATGCTGATCCTCAACACAGGGCCCCCTCAGATGTGCGTGCTTAGTTCCCTCCTGTACTCCCTGTTCACCCACGACTGTGTGGCCAAACATGACTCCAACACCATCATTAAGTTTGCTGACGACACCCAGTGGTAGGCCTGGTCACCGACAATGATGAGACAGCCTGTAGGGAGGAGGTCAGAGACCTGGCAGTGTGGTGCTAGGACAACAACCTCTCCCTCAATGTGAGCAAGACAAAGGAGCTGATCGTAGACTCCAGGAAAGGGTGGGCCGAGCAGAGCACAATTAAGATTGACGGGGCTGTAGTGGAGCGGGTCTAGAGTTTATAAGTTCCTTGGTGTCCACATCACCAATTAACTATCATGGTCCAAACACACTAAGACAGTCATGAAGAGGGCACGACAACACTTTTTCCCCCTCAGGAGATTGAAAAGATTTATCAGGGGTCCCCAGATCCTCAAAAAGTTCTACCGCTGCACCGTCAAGAGCATCTTGACCGGTTGCATCACCACCTGGTGTGGCAACTGCTCGGCATCTGACCGTAAGGCGCTACAGAGGGTAATGCGTACGGCCCAGTACATCACTGGGGCTTCCTACTATCCAGGACCTATACACTAGGCGGTGTCAGAGGAGGGCCCAAAAAATTGTCATAAACTCCAGTCACCCAAGCTATAGACTGTTCTCTCTACTACTGCATGGCAAGTGGTACCGGAGCGCCAACTCTAGGACCAAAAGCCTCCTTAACAGCTTCTACCCCCAAACCATAAAGACTGCTGAACAATTCATCAAATGGCCACCCAGACTATTTACATTGCAACTCCTTTGACTCATCACATACGCTGCTGCTACTGCTTATTATCTATCCTTATCTAGCCTAGTGACTTTACATCCTACCTATATGTACACTGAACAAAAATATAAACGTAACATGTAAAATGTTGGTCCCATGTTTCATGAGCTGAAATAAAACATTCCAGAAGTGTTCCGTATGCACTTAAAGCTTATTTCTTTCATTTTGTGCTCAAATTGGTTTACATCCTTGTTAGTGAGCATGTTTCTTTTGCCAAGATAATCCATCCATGTGACAGGTGTGGCATATCAAGAAGCTGACTAAACAGCATGATCATTACACAGGTGCACCTTGTGCTGGGGACAATAAAAGGCTATTCTAAAATGCACACAACACAATGCCACAGATGTCTCAGTTTGAGGGAGTGTGCAATTGGCATGCTGACAGCAGGAATGTCCACCAGAGCAGTGAATGTTAATTTCTCTACCATAAGCCATCCCCAACGACATTTTAGAGAATTTGGCAGTACGTCCAACTTGCCTCAACTGGTAAAGAACACAATTGCATTTTATCAATGGCAATTTGAATGCACAAAAACACCGTGATGAGATCCTGAGCCCCATTGCGATGTCCATTTTTAAGTTATCTATGACTAGCAGATGCACATCTGTATTCCCAGTCATGTGAAATCCATAGATTAAGGCCTAATACATTTATTTCTGATGACTGATTTCCTCATATGAACTGTAACTCAGTAAAATCGATGAAATTGTTGCATGTTATATTTTTGTTCAGTATACATACTGTATCTACCTCAATTACCTTGTAACCCTGCACATCAATTCAGACCCCTTGACTTTTTCCACATTTTGTTACGTTACAAAAATGTCCTCAATCGAAACACAATACCCTATAATGACAAAGCAAAAACAGGTTTTTAGAAATGTTAGCAAATTCACCTATGGTTTATTCAATTGATTGGACATGATTTGGAAAGGCACACACCTGTCTACATAAGGTCCAACAGTTTACAGTGCATGTCAGCGCAAAAACCAAGCCATGAGGTTGAAGGAATTGTTCATAGAGCTCCAAGACAGGATTGTGTCGAGGCACAGATCTGGGGAAGAGTACCAAAAACTTTCTGCAGCCCTGAAGATCCCCAAGAACACAGTGACCTCCTTCTTAAATGGAAGAAGTTCGGAACCACCAAGACTCTTCCTAGAGCTGTTTCCCCGGCCAAAATGAGCAATAGGGGGAGAAGGGCCTTGGTCAGGGAGGTGACCAAGAACCTGATGGTTACTCTGACAGAGCTCTAGAGTTCCTCTGTGGAGATGGGAGAACCTTCCAGAATGACAACCATCTCTGCAGCACTCCACCAATCAGGCCTTTATGGTAGAGTGGCCAGACAGAAGCCACTCCTCAGCAAAAGGCACATGACAGCCCGCATGGAGTTTGCCAAAAGGCACCTAAAGGACTCTCAGACCATGACAAACAAGATTCTCTGCCTGATGTAACCAAGATAGAACTCTTTGGCCTGAATGGCAAGCATCATGAAGGAAACCAGTCACCACTCATCACCTGGCCAATACCATTACTAGCTGGCTTCCACCCGGTTACTCAACCCTGCACCTTAGAGGCTGCTGCCCTATATACATAGATGAAACCAAGCTTGAACTCTTTGTCTTGAATGCCAAGTGTCACGTCTGGAGGAAACCTGGCACCATCCCTACGGTGAAGCATGGTGGTGGCAGCATCATGCTCTGGGGATGTTTTTCAGTGGAAAGGACTGGCAGACTAGTCAGGATCGAGGGAAAGATGAATGAAGCAAAGTACAGAGATTCTTGATGAAAACCTGCTCCAGAGCGCTTAGGACCTCAGACTGGGGCGAAGTTTTACCTTCCGACAGGACAACAACCCTTAGCACACCGCCAAGACAATGTAGCAGTGGCTTCAGGACAAGTCTCTGAATCCTTGAGTGGCCCAGCCAGAGCCCGGACTTGAACCAGATCGAACATCTCTGGAGAGACCAGAAAATAGCTGTGCAGCTAAGCTCCCCATCCAACCTTACAGATCTTGAGAGGATCTGTAAAGAAGAATGCTAGAAACTCCCAAATACAGGTGTGCCAAGATTTTAGCTTCATACCCAAGAAGACTCGAGGCTGTAACCGCTGCCAAAGGTGCTTCAACAAATTACTGAGTAAAGGGTCTGAATACTTATGTAAATGTGATCTATCCGTTTTTGCTTTGTCGTCAGTATGGGGTATTGGGGGGGGGGACAATTTAATCCATTTGACAATGAGGCTGTAATGTGACAATGTGGAAAAAAATCAAGGGCTCTGAATACTTTCCGAATGCACTGTATATAGCCAAGTTAGCGTTAGTCATTGTGTATTTATTCCTCGTATTTTTATTTTTATTGTTATCCTTGTATTGTTGGGAAGGGCCCATTTAGTAAACATTTCCCTGTTAGTCTACACTGTTGGTTATATGGCAAATACAATTGGATTTACTCTACTCTTGTATCCTGTATTAGTACCAGGTAACACCCATAGTGCCTAATCTAAATCTCATTTAGGGCCAAGAGTTTTCCCTGACCTGGACCTATATCATACAGCATCTTTCTGTGGCGAGATGAAGCTGCTATCTGAACTCGTCCCAGCTTAGCTGACCTGGTCTCTCGCTCTCTGCCTCGCTCTCTGCCTCGCTCTCTGCCTCGCTCTCTGCCTCGCTCTCTGCCTCGCTCTCTGCCTCGCTCTCTGCCTCGCTCTCTGCCTCGCTCTCTGCCTCGCTCTCTGCCTCGCTCTCTGTGTGTGTCAGGTCTGCTGGTAGCCTACTGTCACAGGTTTGACATCCTCATGCAGTCCTCACGGTTCTATTTCCTGGCCTGCACTATCGGTAAGACCAACACATTTTGATTTGCATTATTTTTTTGATTGTCAAATCGACTTTGTAGTCTATAACAGACAATATTTGTTCCAAGCAAGCAGTAACACACCTGATTCACGCTTCCCCTACCTCTTTCACCCTCTCCCTTGCTCCCGCTCTCCGAGTTATGGTATCGGGCTGCTCATCACCTTTGTAGCTCTGGCCCTGATGCAGATGGGTCAGCCGGCCCTGTTGTACCTGGTGCCTTGCACCCTGCTCTCCAGCCTCGCGGTGGCGCTGTGGCGCAAAGAGCTGCCCTTATTCTGGACAGGAAGTGGATTTGTGGTGATTACCAGTTTGATATGAGTGTCGCCGCCGTCTACGGAAAGAAACATGTCTAGTGTTATGTACCAAACTTTAAATTCTAGTTTTACTGTTGAGTACCGTAGCCCCAAAAACTAGATATCGCTTTCTTTGTTCCCCCTGCTCTGCCCTCCCAACCCGTACTGTCATTTTACTGTGGGTTCTTTGCTATAGTCGGCTGCTGAGGGCTCCAGTGTCTATGAATGTCGCTGACAATATCTGATCTGGGCTTGCCTTTATTCTTTACTAGTATAATTATAGTCCTCTGCTGCTAGATACCAGTCAGATTGTCTTACAGTAGATTGTAATGTTGTGGCGTTAGAATAGACGCTATGCATTATAGTGTTTTGGGTCATGAAACACCATTTGGTAGGTAGTTGACAACCCATAGTATTTGGCGGTGACAAGGGAGTACTGTACTTTGTATCTCACCCCTTTTCTCTGAACTGATAATTGTGAACATGTTTCTCAAAGCTACTGGGTTTTGTATCACAAGGTGCTCTTAAGGCTCTTGCTTTCCTCTTAATGTTTCCTCCCCCTCTGTGTGTCAGATCTATCGCTCAATGTACAGCCATACCTCTGCTAACAAGCTGCCCCACTATCTGTGGTCAGGGAGAGAGACGGAGACACACAGAGAGCATGGGCTCCTGAGTTCTTCTGCAAAAACATAAAATTAGAGTTTGATAAATGTAGATAAGTAAAACAAAAATTTGCAAGGACTTATTATAGGATACTAACATCAAAACCTTTATTACAATTCACAATTCCATACCTAAAACCTTGATTTTTGATCAAATTAACTGAATGGACTATTACCAACAAGGACAATCAAGAAGAACTAACTTCTAAATAGTCAAAACCTTCAGAAGAAACACAGCGGAACCTGGAAATACCATCCAACACAAAACTGAGTGAGTAATATTCAGTCTGAACCTCCTTTCTGAAGCTAAACAGTAAAATACTGTCTCTAGGTCATTTTATTATATAAAGCTTAATCATTAAGGCTATCAAGCTGCCAGGAAAGAATCTGACTGAAATTAGCACTGAAGTGTAAAGTGAGAGATGTGAACTTTTAGCCTAACAATGGCAGGAGAGTTTCACAGCCCCCCCCCCACCCCCTCCATCTGTGCAGAGAAAAAAAAACATCTCTCAAACTTCTCACCTACTCCCATTGCCTGCTGCACTGCTGCTTGGATTCCACCTGGCGATCTGTTCGCCGTCTCCCTGGCCTGTCTCCCCCTGTCTGGTACAGGTACCCCCACCACACTCCCCCTTCTCTCCCGAGCTTTCGATCGCCTCCAGCACACATGGACTGTTGGGGCAAGTGACTCTGAACTTACAATGGCTAGCCCCAAGGTATATTTTTCTCTTATGCTTTATGATATTTGCCTCATGACTCCTGTGTGCTTTGTTGACTATGAACTTGCTTGTTTACTTAACTGTGGGACAATCTGTGTGTTCCCACACTCGGGACTCTCTATTGCAGGGCTGTCCAACCCTGTTCCTGGAGAGCTACCATCCTGTAGGTTTTTGCTCCAACCCTAATCTAGCGCCCCTGACTAATAATGAGCTGGTTGATAAGCTGAATCAGGTTAGTTACAACTGGGGTTGAAAACCTACAGGAGGGTAGCTCTCCAGGAACAGGTTTGGACAGCCCTGCTCCATTGGTTACGCAGACTTTTGGCCTCCCATCCTATGCTAACCACCTCTCGCCGGCTTTGTATTCATGTTACCTGATGAAATTTCTGTAGAATATTATCTTTTTACCATCTAATGAACATTCAAATGTTCTAAGTCAACACTGCAGAGCTCTCCCTGTCCTCAGCCGTGCCCTAGTTGTATTACTGCTGGGGTTTTTTCTGGAAAACATGCATGTACACCCTGGCCCATCTACTGTTGCTAGCCCCAATTCTGACTTGTGCTCTGCTTCACTGATGTCTGCTCTCGTAAAAGCCTAGGTTTTCTGCACGTTAACACTAGAAGCTTTTTTACCTAAAATGTATCAATTGAAAGTGTGGGTTCACTGATGCAATCCAGATGTGTTGGTCATTACTGAGACGTGATTAAGGAAGACTGTTTTGAACACTAATGTTAACCTTTTTCGGCAAGACAGATCTTCCAAAGGTGGTGGAGTGGCAATCTTTACCAAGGAATACCTTTAGTGCTCGGTTGTCTCCACCAAGTCGATCCCCAATCAATTTCATTTGCTGGTTTTAGCTCTTTGTTGACTGTTGCTGGGTGTTTTTGTCCACCATCAGCACTGGCCTGTATCCTAAATGCCCTTACACTAAGTTTGAATCTGTCCTGCTAGGTGACCTAAAACTGGGATGTGCTTAAACCACCTGACCAAGTCCTAAAGCAATGGGACTCCCTAAATTTTTCTCAAATCCTACCAATCCTACAAAGTATGACTCCAAACACCCAGAAAAGGCTACTCTCCTTGATGTTATCCGTACAAATAATCCTGATAGGTATCAGTCTGGTGTTTTCTGTGATGACCTTAGTGATCACTGTTTTACAGCCTGTGTAATGGCTGCTCAGTGAAACGACTTGTCATAGACGCTTGCTAAAAAACTTTAATGAGCAAGCCTTCCTTCATGAGCTGGCCTCTGTATATTGGTATAGAATCAGCTTGATCCCCTCTGTCGAAGGCGCTTGGACCTTATTTTTTATTTATTTTCAGGGGTATCGTTAACAAATATGCGCCCATAAAGAAACTGAGAATTCAACAGGTTCAGCCCCTGGTTCGACCATGATCTGGTAGAGTTACACTCCACCTCAAGAATGCCATTTAGCAAATCGCTTGGCCCACACATACTCGGGCTGACTGGCTCTCGTTCAGGCAAACTAGAAAAGTGCACTCAGGCTATCCGGAAGGCCTTAGTTGGTTACTTTAAGGATCAGTTCTCTCTATGGGTCTAACCCCAAGAAGTTCTGGAAAACTGTTAAAGACCTGGAGAATAAACCCTCCTCACAGCTGCCCATGTCCCTTAAAATTGACGATGTGGTTGTTACAGACGAGCACATGGCTGAGCTCTTTCATCACCACTTGATTAAGTCAGGACCTATTTGTCTCTGGCATGCCTCCTTGCCCATCCAATATTTCCTCATCTCCCACCCCTTCTGATGCGACTATCCCTGATGCTCCTCTCTCTTTCCCCTGCCCTGCTACGAAGTTTCTCCCTGCAGGCGGGGTGTTAAAGGAGCTCCTTAAGCTTGACCCCCAAAAAATATCTGGTTCAGATGGTTTAGACCCTTTCTTCTTTAAGGTTGCTGCCCCTATCACCGCCAAGCCTATCTCTGACCTTTTTAACCTGTCTCTCGTCTCTGGGGAGGTTCCCATTGCTTTGAAGGCAGCCACAGTGTGTCCTTTATTTAAAGGGGAGATCAAGCTAATCCTAACTTTTATAGGCCTATTTCTATTTTGCCCTGTTTATCAAGTGTTGGAAAAACTTCTCAATAATCAACTGACTGGCTTTCTTGCCCTGTTCAACCCCATCTAGAATATTCTCTCGGGTATGCAATCTGGTTTCCGCTCAGGTTATAGATGTGTCACTGCAACCTTAAAGGTCCTCAATGATGTCACCATTGCCCTTGATTCTAAGCAATGTTGTTACGGTAGACCATTCTATTCTTGTGGGCCAGCTAAAGAGTATTGGTGTCTCTGAGGAGTATTTGGCCTGGTTTGCTAACTACCTCAGAGTGCAGTGTATAAAGTCAGAACATCTGCTGTCTCAGCCACTGCCTGTCACCAAGGGAGTACCCCAAGGCTTGATCCTAGGCCCCACACTCTTCTCAATTTACATCAACAACCTAGCTCAAGCAGTAGGAAGCTCTCTATTCCATTTATATGCAGATAGTTTTATACTCAGCTGGCCCCTCCCCGGATTTTGTGTTAAACGCTCCACAACACAGTTTCTTATTGTCTAACAAGCTTTCTCTGCCCTTAACCTTGTTCTGAACTCCTCCAAAACAAAAGTCATGTGGTTTGGTAAAGATAATTCCCTCCTCCCACAGGTGTTATTACTACCTCTGAGGGTTTAGAGCTTGAGGTAGTCACTTCATACAAGTACTTGGGAGTATGGCTAGATGGTACACGGTCCTTCTCAAAACATATCAAAGCTGTAGGCTAAGGTTAAATCTAGACTTGGTTTCCTCTATCGTAATCACTCTTTTACCACAGCTGCCAAACTAACCCTGATTCAGATGACCATCCTACCCATGCTAGATTATGGCGACATCATTTATAGATTGGCAGGTAAGGGTGCTCTCGAGCGGCTAGATGTTCTGATAGGACACATCACACTGCACTCTACACTTCTCTGTAAACTGGTCATCTCTGTATACCTGTTGCAAGACCCACTAGTTGATGCTTATTTATAAAACCCTTTTAGGCCTAATTCCCCCCATCTGAGATATCTACTGCAGCCCTCATCCTCCACATACAACACCTGTTCTGCCAGTCACATTCTGTTAAAGGCCCCCTAAGCACACACATCCCTGGGTCGCTCCTCTTTTCAGTTTGCTGCAGCTGGCGACTGGAGCGAGCTGCAACAAAACAATCAAACTGGACCGTTTTATCTCCATCTCTTGATTCAAAGACTCAATCATAGACACTCTTACTGACAGTTGTGGCTGCTTCGCGTGAGGTATTGGCTGTACCTTCTTGCCCTTTGTGCTGTTGTCTGTGCCAAATGTTTGTACCATGTTTTGTGCTGCTATGTTGTCATCTTAGGTCTCTCTTTATGTAGTGCTGTGTGTTTTGTCCTATATATTTTTATTTTTAATCCCAGCCCCCGCCTCCTCAAGATGCCCTTTGCGTTCTGGTATGTCGTCATTGTAAATAGGAACAAGTTCTTAACTGACTTGCCTTGTTAAATAAACAAAAAATGTGGTTTAAAGATGTCTCCTCTCTAACACCCAGGAAGCTCAGAATTTAAACTCCCATTAGAGAGCTCTGCAAATGTTATGGATATGGAGTTTTGCTGAGCAACTCTCAACTCTTTTTTTTTTACTCCTATTACGGCCAGTATGTACTTCCAAAAAGGGTCTAAAAAAATATACAAGAAACCTTTAAAAAAAAAAATCTTCAGTACCTTCAATGTATTCTGCTGTTGTAGACTTCTGACCTGTGCATTGCAGTAATGAGTGATTGGAGGAGCCAAATAGGCTTTTTTTAGGCCTTTTTTGGAAGTACATACTGGCCGCAACAGGAGTAAATGAAGATACTCCTAAATGAAGATACTCTCAACGAAACTCCATATTTGGTGAGGAACAAACATAACTCTTGCGGAGCTGTCTAATGGGAGTTTGAATCAGATGTTCCTGGGCGTTAGAGACACCTACTCATAGTCAAAATCTTTAATGCGCAGATACTAGAGCACTAACAAGCTTCCTATAAGTTACACACTCCTCCTGTCAGTGGGTTGCTGTGATAATAGAAATACAATGAAGGCTTTATTTAGTCCATTGATCTAGAATTGACTTGACAGAGGAATGGCAGTATATGTTTTGGTATTCTGCATAAACTGTCGTGTGCTTATTGTTGTCTCAGACTAGCTCCACAGTGGTCTGATGTTTCTCCTCTATTTGTCCCGCCCAACTTCCCATAGTTCTGCAACCAATCAACTGTACGCAAACCCAGGACCACCCAGAGAGGAGCCCCTCACCAATCCTGAACTACAAGGTCCTGAAGCAGAGTGAGGACCCACTTCAGGACATACCCCCTCCAGAGGCCAGCAAATCAGAATAAAGTATTTCTAGGATGCCAATTTCTTATTCATTTAGTTTCTATTGTTTGTTTTTTTTACAAAGGTTCTCAATGGAACTCTATACATTCGTAACAGACAGAAATTCTGAACATTTCAGTGCACTTGGTGCACAAGAGGAGAGGAGGATGGATGAAAGGATGAGCGGGAGGGAGGGCACCCAACCTACAGTAGTTGTTCTTCATATCCTTGGGGTTGCAGGATCAGCAATGGGAGTCCTGGTAAATGAGCCAGACGTGACCCAGGCTAAACAACACCAAGCCAGTCTGGGACAGGCAAAGAGCACAATATAGCTTCAATGGAAATTCTAACCAAAAGGAAGAGAGACCTGATACTTCAAACAACTTAATTATAAGATTTGCAAAAACGGAGCAGTTAACTTCTTGGATATAGGGGGCGCTCTTAATTTATGGATAAAAAAACGTGCCTGTTTTAAGCGCAATATTTTGTCACGAAAAGATGCTCGACTATGCATATAATTGGCAGCTTTGGAAAGAAAACACTCTGTTTCCAAAACTGCAAAGATATTATCTGTGAGTGCCACAGAACTCATGCTACAGGCGAAACCAAGATGAAACTTCAACCAGGAAATGGGCAGAATTTTTGAGGCTCTGTTTTCCATTGTCTCCTTATATGGCTGTGAATGCGCCAGGAATGAGCCTGCCCTTTCTATCGTTTCTCCAAGGTGTCTGCAGCATTGTGACGTATTTGTAGGCATATCATTGGAAGATTGGCCATAAGAGACTACATTTACCAGGGGTCCGCCCGGTGTCCTTTGTCTAAATTGGTGCGTAATCTACAAGCTGCACGCAGTCATCCAGTGATTGAGAGGAGAGAGGCTTTCAACGAACGATATATCATGAAGAGATATGTGAAAAACACCTTGAGGATTGATTCTAAACAATGTTTACCATGTTTCAGTCGATATTATGGAGTTAATTTGGAAAAGTTTTGGCGTTTTGATGACTGATTTCGTTTTTTTTTTTGGTAGCCAAACGTGACGCACCAAACGGAGCGATTTCTCCTAAACAAATAATCTTTCAGGAAAAACTGAGCATTTGCTATCTGAGAGTCTCCTCATTGAAAACATCTGAAGTTCTTCAAAGGTAAATGATTTTATTTGAATGATTTTCTGGTTTTTGTGAAAATGTTGCCTGCTGATGCTAACGCTAAATGCTACGCTAGCTATCAATACTGTTACACAAATGCTTGTTTTGCTATGGTTGAGAAGCATATTTTGAAAATCTGAGATGACAGTGTTGTTAACAAAAGGCTAAGCTTGAGAGCTAGCATATTAATTTCATTTCATTTGCGATTTTCATGAATAGTTAACGTTGCGTTATGGTAATGAGCTTGAGGCTGTATTCATGATCCCAGATCCGGGATGGCTCGACCCAAGAAGTTAAGTCACTCAATTGTGCAGATTTTGGAGCCCAACGAACAGTGGGGTCTCAGCTTTTATATGAAAGTACAACCTCTTGGCAGATGTGTGTAATATAGGGCGGGGAACTGTGTGTAAAAGATTAGTTTGTCTGTGCAGGTTAAGATAGACGAGTAATCCCTCGTGCTAACTGCATTTGCCACAGCTCACACCGTGCTCATTTCTGCAAGTTTCCACACAGCTGAATTCTGGCAAATAGATAAAACGTGATGTCTCATGCTGCGTTTGCACCCAAACGGCTCTGAGCTGTCGACAAGATTGTATCAGGGGGAAAAAACACTAGCATATAACAATAGACACTTCTCTAAGTAAAAAGTATGTCTAATTTTCTCACCACACACTATGCCAAAGTCTTGTTCACTACTCAGCTATTCCAATCGGACATGAGGAAGGTTGGAAATAAAGGTTTACGCTAACCAACACCACCTGGCCCATCCATATGAGTTAGACCCCCGTGACTGAAATTGAGTCAGACCATTAGATGGCCTACTCTGCCCTGTTCAACCCCATATGTGGTTGCCGATTATGTTCATGCATCTCCCATGTAGTCAGCCTGAGTCGCATGACACATGACCTGTCCTGCTCAACACCCCACCCTCAACACCATCCTGTTCAGTTTGCCCCCCCCCAAAAAAACAAAAACAACTCTATGCAGAAAAGCATTCAATAATTTTTTAGTCCCATTGAATCTCTTTTTTTAAGGGAGGCCTGGCAGCCATTATAATCTACACTACTAGAAGGTCAATATGTGCATTCTAAATTACACTCATGTATTCTCAACCAGCCAAAAGGTATATGATAATAATGATTATTGATTTTGGGCACAAAGGGACACTTTCCTAGTGGACTAAAAAGCAAGCTTTGTGGAGAATCTTCATGTAAAGTGTTTATAAATCCAGAATAAGACTTAATCTGTGTTTGGGAAATCTTCCCAAATATATATATATATATATATATATATATATATATATTTTTTTTTTTTTTAAATCTTAGCTTGCTATGGGTTTGGTTTGATCCAGGCTGTTTTATATAAATTTAAGGTTGTCCCCACTCTTTTTCCAGAGTGCTATAGCACGATTGAAAGGCAACGTTCCCGCTGCATTCACGGTAAACGCTGTATATAAATGGCTCAATCTGAAATTACCTTTATTTCAAGTACACAATAGTGCTGAACTTCAGCAATACGGATTGAATCAAACCCCCTACCTAGATTGACCGATTTGTTTATAATATTCAATATTGTCTTAAATGGGTTTTGGCCTTGTATGTCTGTGCATATTGCTTTATGAAGACAGAGTGCTGTGTTAGTTTGTTTCTTAATTAAACTATGATAAGTAATCATTTTGAGGTTGTTTGGTGGGTGTCTCATAATAATTACTAAGTCTCAATTCTCTAGTGACTTACTCGATACATTAGTTTAGCGGACAGCTATCTAAACTTATCGTAAGCATGGTCTAATTACCGATAGGGTGGAGCCATTGATCATCAGTTATATTAACTGCAAACATGGGGCCTCCTGAGTGGCGCAGCAGACGAAGTCACTGCATCGCAGTACTTGAGGCGTCACTACAGACCCGGGTTCGATCCCAGGCTGTGTCACAACCGGCCGTGACCTGGAGTCCCATAGGGCGGCACACAATTGGCCCAGCGTCATCTGGGTTAGGGGATGTTTGGCCGGGGGTCTTTACTTGGCTCATAGCGCTCTAGCGTCTCCTTGTGGCGGGCCGGGCGCCTGCAGGCTGACTTCCGGTAGTCAGTTGAACTGTGTGTCAAAATGTGTAGAATTACAGGAAATTAGCTTTAAAACTACACATCTTTCTTTCCGCCCCATGGGAAAGTGTAGAACTGCAGCACAATTTTCTCTACGCCCCATGGCAAAATGTGCAGAATGGCAGGAAAGGAACATAAGTTCTCTGCTGTCACGGGGGTGGGTTACTGAAATGTTTTGACTCTGAAGCAGGTTCACATCAAGGATTTGCCTGTATTTGGCTCCATTCAATGTTTCCTCTATCCTTACCACTGACAAGCATCCTCATAGCATGATGCTGCCACCAGCATGCTTCACGACAGGTGGTGAGCTGTGCCTGGTTTTCTCAGTGCTTTGCATTCAGACCACAAACCTTTGCCTTATGATCTCAGTCTTTCACATGCCTTTTTTCTAAACTCCAGGTGTGCTGTCATGTGCCTTTTTCTCAGAAGTGTCTTCCGTCTGGCCATCCTCCCATAAAGCCCAGATTGGTGAATTGTTGTCCTGGCAGGTTCTCCCATCTCAGTCAAGGAGTTTTGCCAGAGTGGTCATTGCCTCCCTGACCAAGGGCCTTCTTGTTCAGTTTGGATGGAAGGCCAACTAGGCAGAGTCTGGGTAGTTCAATATTTTTTCAATTTCCTAATGATAGAGACCACGGTGCTCTTGGAAATTTTCAACAATCTAGAAAGTTTTATACCCTTCCCCAGGTATATACCTCATCACAATTTTATCTCAGCTCTAAGGAGAGTTCCTTGGACTTCATAGTATAGTTTCTGCTCTGACATCCACTGTCAACTGTGGACCTTATATAGACAGGTGTGTTTCTTTCAAATTCATGTCCAAACAATTTAACAAAGGAGTCGTGACATCAAGGATAATCAAAGAACATTGGTTGCACCTGAGCTCGATTTGGAGTGCAAAGGGGATGTACATTTGATTTCTGTAATACATTTGCAAAACTTATTTAATTTTTTTTTTTAACATGTTTTCACTCATTGAATTCAGGCTGTAACCCAACAAAATATGGAATAAGTCAAGGGGTATGAATACATTCTGAAGGCACTGTATAACGTGTTCTAATTATATGTAGGTGTTCACTGGAAACTGTGAGCAACATAATTCACAAAACCTTCCAAACAACCTCCCCCATATTAAAACATAATTCAAAAGGTTATTATTAAAACATTATTTACAAGTTACCTTGGTTCCCAGAACATAACCTTGTTACACAATGAGCAAAAAGGAAAAACTATTTGCTCCAGTTCAAACTAAACACAGTGTCCTAACATTTCTGTACATTCACACACACAGGGAAGCTGTGTGGTAAAACTTGACTTACTACAGTCCATTTTGAGCATTGATATCACGTGGTCAGGCCTTCTGCATTCAACAGTCCACCAAGTGCACAAACAGTCATGACACCCATTCCTGTCTCCCTCATGACAGAAACCACAGCAGAATTGGCATCATTTCTTTCCAGTAGTCATTATTATTCAGTGTTAAAATACACCAGAACCCCATACAGTTATTATTCCCTCTAACAGATAGAATGTATGGAAGTAAATGTAGCTATGACAAATGCATTATTTTCATTAAGACATTCTGATTTCAAGCAGCAGGTAGACTATATAGATTAGAGTAGTTTCTGATGTGCTCTGAGAATAAAACGTACTTGGCACCTCAGATCTGTAAACAATTTAAAATAATAAACAGCTTCCTAACACCACTGCTCAACATGAATAAGAATCCTTTAAAAGTAAAGACGTGAGTGGTTAGAGACACTTTCTCTTAAACCATGACAGAAACACTCATCAGAACAATATAAATGTCTTTGGAAATTCAACAGGCACTCAAGAAGTACAAGGAATTAGAAAAGCCTAATCAGTCCAAATATTTAAAAAATCACATCTTTACTTTGATCAAAACAGACTGCTTTTGAGGGCCAAATAAAATCACTTGTGGACCGGTTTTGTCACACAGTTGCAGACCCCTGGCATAGGGTTTTGGTCTTATCCTGTGGCCTTACAGGTAGATTACGCGTTCCTTGGTTGGTTTGCGTGCTATGTCTTTTGGGAAGGGTGGAGGATGGGGAGGTTCGGGTGGAGGGAAGTGGCTCTGGCTGTTCATCCTCATGCTGCTGCTAGACAATAGGGTCTGGGAGTGCTTGGCATTGGACAGAGGCTCTGGAGGACTAAAGAAACAATCTGAGGAGGGATAGCAACATAGGGTTAACTTACTCATCGTGTGTCTGTACATGCGTGCGCCATGTTAATTTAGATCCTGAGACGTTAAAACATATCTCCAGTCATGGTAATAATCTGATAATGTGTATCTGGAAATCCCGAGGTTCTCGTCTTACCTGTTTGGTAGCTCCTGTGAGGACTCACAGTCCTCTTCCCTCGCAGACTCCCGCCCTCTTTTCTTGTCACTCTGATCGGCACCACCTGAGACATGTCTATAGATGCTGCAGGAAGAAAGACAACTACTCACTCCCTAACATAGAAAATATCAACAGTGGAGGTAAATGTTATAATTTGCTCAAAGATCTGACTTGTGATTGACATCATGATCCCACCAGTGCCGGTTGGTGCTGTTTAAGATGAGGACACCATTTTTTATGAGCATGGCCTTATTTCTATAACAGCATATTGAATGACTGTCATTCGTATCCCATTCACCCAGTTCAATGTAACATCGATAGATTTAGGCTACTACTTGAATTCTCCCTATACCTATGAGGTTGCTTCAACCTAGCTATGAATGAACGTTTACAATGTAGGTGCACAGTTGCAAACGAGAGTTTCTATTGGACAAATTCAGGTATGTTTATCCCTGTTTGGTTCCGTTTAAGAAACGTTTTTCGGCAGAATGAATACACCCCTGATCACACGCAAACAGTTCACTTTCATAGCTTGTTCTATTCCTTCTCACATCTACCCACTCTCTTCCTCTCACCTTTTCCTTTCGCTTGTGGACTTCAATGCACAACACATTAGCTGTCTGTGACCAGGGGGGAAATGTCAAAGCTAAACCTTCATATCATAACCAATACATACAGCCTACATTGTTTTCACCATATTAGCTAAAGTGATGTCCTAGTCAACATAGCTAATATAACTAATGTGTTAGTAAACCCACTACAATCATGCTGTACAGTCAGTAAGCAGTTTAGAAGGCGGGCCGCGGTGGCAATAAATTAGTCAAACCAAAAGCTTACCTTGACTTGGAAGAGTTCAAGTGTTGGACAGTCATAGCCAGCTAGCTAACATAGCATCCCTCTCTGTTTGAGCTGGGTGTTTGAGTAGGCTAAACTAGCTAGCTCCATTTGCTCCTCCATTTTTTAAGAAATTAATTTGTTCAAACTGTTCAACTATTGTCATCTTTCTCTCGCCGAGTCAACTACTCACCATATTCTATGCACTGCAGTGTTAGCTAGCTGTAGCGTATGCTTTCAGTACTAGATTCCCTCTCTGATCCTTTGATCGGGTGGACAACCTGTCAGTTCATGCAGCAAGAGCTGAGGTTGGAGGATGTCCTCCGGAAGTTGTCATAATTTCTGTGTAACAGTGGAGGCTGCTGAGGGGAGGACGGCTCATAATAATGGCTGGAACAGAGTAAATGGAATGGCATCAAACACATGGAAAGGATGTGTTTAATGTATTTGATACCATTCCACTAATTCTGCTCCAGTCATTACCATGAGCCCTTGACCTCCCCAATTAAGGTGACACCAACCTCCTGTGCTGTATAAATCTATGGAAGGCTGTTGAGAACCTTGAGCCTCTTTGGTTTTGTATTGAAGTCAGTATACCCAGACGAGGACAGAAGCTAGCTGTCCCCTGGCGACACTATGGTGCTACCCTACAGAGTGCTGTTGAGGCTACTGTAGACCATTGCAAAACAGTGTGTTTTAATTTATTATTTGGTGACATGTGAATATATTTAGTATATGATCACTTTTTATAAGTTTCACTATTTTTATAAAATTCACTGAGGATGGTCCTCCCCTTCCCACTAAGCCCAATGGAGAGCCTTTGTCTTCAATACATTGCTAATAAAAACTATAGGAGCATCTAACCATCCAGTGTGGGTAGTTTTATGTGATCATTTCTACCATGTCTGTAATGAAGTATTCCATTATATTCTACAGTGCTGTGTTCTGACCTGCACTATGCATGCGCTGGTGCGATCCCTTTTTTCTGCTCTTCTCCTTGCCCTTGCTGCTGAGGGTAGCCAGCTTGGTGGGGATCTGCTGCTGCACAGCCCCTGGCTTGTGGACCACCTGGTTGGTGGTGCTGATCAGGTGAATGGGAACCTCCGCTTTAGGGGGCGCAGGGCTGATGCTCTCCCTATGAAGGGGCACCTATAACACAATAATGTAAAGTTAGGAATACTGTAACCTTGTCCCCACGCTATCACGCACAGTTATTTTTTGAAATGGCGTCCCTTGTGTGCACTTCCGGTAATACCGTATAATCCGGGTGGTACAGAAACTGTATGAAAATCTGAATACCGCCCAACCTTAGTTGTCGGAGATGATTGGTTGGTAGATTAAGTCAATGCTTATGCTCTGAGTTTCTCCTGCTCTTTCTGTATTGGCTAATGAAGGCCAAGTTTGACACGTTGGTCCACCAGACTCGCATTTGGGCGGAAGTGTCTGGGAACGAGATTATGAATACTGGGAAACGAGTTACAACACACAGCTACGGGGATCAAACTCGTAAGAGTGTTGTATCGAGTGTACCATCTGATAGGGAACTTTGTCACTTTTCATGGAAATACATTTTGTGAGGACAGCATACAAAATATCAATACACTACAGTACAACAACGCTGGAAGGTGAACACACATTCACATAGTCCTGTGGATAGGGTTTGCAAAGTACCGTTAAATATTCCAGAAATCTTCTACTTCTCCTCATATTTCCTATTTCTAGAATTTGGGGAAAGTTGCCGGAATTTGTCAACCCTAACTGTGGTTGGTATACTGTCCATCCATGTAGTCTAGCTCACGCTACGTCCTAGCTATGTCTCACCTCTGGGGGTGGCTCCAGGAAAGCTGTGGCTAGAGAGAGGCTAGGTTGGACGTGGACCTTAGAAGCTGGGATGGGGGTCACGTCACCTCCCGGGGTCCAACCACCAATCAGGTCCCCTCGGAACGACTGGGAGAGGTCCCCTCGGAAGGAAGCAGAGTGTGGGAGGTCCCCTCGAAACGACTGGGAGTGGGGGACAGCCTGAGAAGAAGAGAATGACCAGATGACCTAAACATCAATATCTATAAATGCATAATTAACAGCCCTCTCACTATTGGTCCTCAGTCCTTAACGACCACACCACCTCCTCACCTGCTGAGTGTTGAAGTTAAAACTCCCAGGTTTGGCAATGGTCTTGTTCTTCTTCAACTTCATCTGTAAATCCAGGCGTTCCTTCTGTTTCTCCACAGTCCTTGTAGACTCTCTCAGCCTCTCCAGATCCTGTTGGTAAGGTAAGTCACATTCCAGCAGCACTCACTTGGGTAAAATTGGCAATTGGTGCTTTTAATTTTTTTTTATATACTCTTAATAGACCATATTACATTTTGGTCATTTAGCAGACACTCTTATCACAGTAAGACCACCATTGTTATATTGTAACACTGTATAATGTAACAAAACAAAGCAGAAACCTGTTGGTAGGTTTCTCTCCATCTCTCCAGCTCCCCCCTCTCCTCTGCTAGCTTCTCCTTCAGTCTCCTACACTCCTCCTCTCTGTGTCTTAGCTCTGCCTCCAGGACCTCCACCTGCAACTGGTGGCACTCCTGCTCCTCTTCCCAGCGAGCCTGAGAATGAGATGGATCAAATAGCAATGAGAGAAAAGTGAGATAGATAAGCAGGGGTGTCAAACTCATTACATGGAGGCCTGAGTTTCTGCTGGAGCAACTAGAAAACCAGGCGAGGAAAGTTACTAAGTAAATCAGTGATCAATCAAGTACAAGAGAGAAGCAAAAACCATGCAGACACTCTGCCCTCCATGGAACGAGTTTGACACCTGTGAGGCAGAGAGATGGGATAGATATCATAGATAAAACACAATAGATAGAGGATTAATCGAGATAAATAAAGACAGGAACTTCATCCAGCAGGTGTAACCGTATAACAAGATTCTATGTATACATATACAACATGGCTATATTTTGGTAAAAGCTGAAAGACGTAATAACTGATACAGTGTCTGCAGTTTAAAGCTCTATTCTAGCTACCTGTTCCTGATTGTGTCTCTCTCCATTTCTCTAACATAATAAACCATTTTCTACCTCAGAGTTTAAACTGTGTTCTAGTCTGTGCTGTCTGCAGTTTGTGGAAGTTGGCCATCTCCTCGCTCCATTTCTATAATGTAATAAACTGAGTTCTAGTTCAATACCTGTTCTTGTCTGTGCTGTCTGCAGCTTGTGGAAGTTGGCCATCTCCTCTCTCTGTTTCTATAATGTAATAAACGGTGTTCTAGTTCCATACCTGTTCTTGTCTGTGCTGTGTCTGCAGCTTGTGGAAGTTGGCCATCTCCTCTCTCTGTTTCTCCATGTTACGTTGTTTCTCCTGCTCCAGGAGCACATTTCCACGAGGACGGCCCGGATGCTCACGCTCTGACAGCGAGGCACGCTGCAACTCAATGTGGCTGTCCTGCTGGGACACGATGGCCTACAGGGACGGGCAGGGAACAAACTTAACACCAGGAGGCAGAGGACAAACTTCAGACCAGGGGACACAGTTAAAACCTATCGAATAGTAAGAGAAGACCGGTCAATCGTAGCAACTGTCTGTAGAATGTAAAGAATAGATACAGTATGTCTTACCAGCAGACTGTAGAGTTTCTGTGAGAGCAGCAGCACTCTGTCAAAGAACTGGGGAGAGAGAGATAGAAATAAGGTTGTGTAGCAGCTTTCAAATAGCCGTGGGAAAACCAATTGCAAGATTTGAGATGCACACAAGAATCCAAACAAATAACTGCAAGGTAAACAAAAAGGTTCCAGTATTCCAGGTATACAAATTAGATCAAGGTAAAACATTTGCCATAACGCGTAGGCCTCACTTCCTGTTTCTATATACCCAATATGTGGATATCTGGGCCCATACTTACAACTAATTGAGGATAGAGGGAGTAATTGGCCTATTAGAATTCCAATAATAGAGCATAACCAAATTAATGCATAAACCACAGAGTGCCGTGAAAAATAATATGCCCCCTTTCTGATTTTCTCTTCTTTTTTTTAACACCGAATGTTATCAGATCTTTGACCAAAACCTGATGTTGGATAACGGGAACCTGAGTGAACAAATAACACAACATTTTGATGAAGTTATACAATACCCAATGCCCCTGTGTGAAAAAAGAATTTCCCCTTAACTGGTTGTGTCATCTTTAGCTGCAATGACTGCAACCAAACACTTCGTAGAGTTGTTGATCATACATCGCTGTGGAGGAATTTTGGCCCCCTCTTCCTACTTTAACTTAGAAATATTTGTGGGTTTTCATGCATGAACTGCTCATTTCAGGTTCTGCCACAACATTTCAAATCATGTTTAGGTCTGGACTTTGACTAGGCCATTCCAAAACTTTACCTTTGTAGATTTTCAGCCATTCTGATGTAGAGTTGCTTCTGTGTTTTGGATCATTGTCTTGCTCCATGACCCAGCTTCAGCTCACGGATGGATAGCCTGACATTCTCCTTTAGAATTCTCTAATACAGGCCTCCCGAGTGGCGCAGCGGTCTAAGGAGTCACTACAGACCGGGTTCGATCCCAGGAGGTGTCACAACCTGCCGTGATCGGGAGTCCCATAGGGCTACGCACAGTTGGCCCAGCGTCGTCTGGGTTAGGGGAGGGTTTCGCTCTAGTGACTATGTGGCGGGCCGGGCGCCTGCAGGCTGACTTCAGTCGTCAGTTGAACGGTGTATCCTCCGACACAATGGTGCTGTTAAGAAGCGGAGTGTGGCGGGTCATGTTTCGGAGGACACATAACTCAACCTTTGCCTCCCAAGCCCGTTGGGGAGTTGCAGCGATTGAGACAAGATCAAAATTGGAGAAAAAAATACAATTCTATAATACAGAGCAGAAATCATGGTTCTTTCAATGAGGGCAAGTCGTCCAGGTCCCGAGGAGGCAAAGCATCCCCAAACCATCACACTACCACCGCCATGCTTGACCGTTGGTATGAGGTTCTTACTGTGGAATGCAGTGTTTGGTTTTCGTCAGACATAACGGGACCCATGTCGTCTAAAAAGTCGACAAGTTGGCCAAAAAGCACCTGGATGATTGTCAAGAATGTTCAATGGACAGATGTGTCAAAAGTGGAACGTTGTTATGTCTCTCAAACTAAACAGGGCATTCCAGGTTACCTTTATTTAATATTAGGATTTGATCTGAAAACATTCAGTGTCAAAAATATACAAAAATAGAAAGGGGGTAAATACTTTTTCACAGCACTGTAAATAAATTAAATGATCCTTAAATATAAATATTATCTAATAGACAAATATTTGCATAACTAATAAAATACAAAAACTTGGCTCCAATAGGTTAGCACAATAAAAAAAAAAAGTGTGACTGCAGATATTCATGAACCTAAACATCAAGATATGTTCAGACTTCAGAGTCATCTAGCAACACTTACCTCAGCTTCAGGAAAGGATGGATTTGGGCATGGAGAAGTCCAGTATGATGCTGGTGCAGGTGACTCATCAGCCTGTAATCACAATACCATGAATCAGACGAACCAGTCAATACCTCCCTCCCTGAGGAGAGAACAATAGCACACTTGTAGGAGGGAACAAGTGCCCACTTGGAAGTGAAAGGGAGAGAATGGGACAGCCAGTCACTCACCGACATTTCCAGACTCTCTGACTGGTCAAGGTCCTGTAGCTGGGGGCCAGAGTTTG